>NC_067234.1:26397976-26697976 GCF_019924925.1 Ctenopharyngodon idella | reverse complement strand
TCAATATGTCACAGTCGAGTGGAGACAAAGCAAG
Source organism: Ctenopharyngodon idella (assembly GCF_019924925.1). Classification (NCBI taxonomy): domain Eukaryota; kingdom Metazoa; phylum Chordata; class Actinopteri; order Cypriniformes; family Xenocyprididae; genus Ctenopharyngodon; species Ctenopharyngodon idella. Next base: position 26,697,942 of record NC_067234.1, on the reverse strand, counting down.
ACATGCCAGCAGATGGATAATTGAAAGCTTAAATTGAGGCTTATTATCTAATAGAGCCAACAAGATGAAGAAATTCATATAAAATGATGCCATTTATTATGAAAACAAGCCAAAGGCACAAACATATCCAGCGTCTCCAGTCGGGATGGAAAAAGCGTGACTTTAAAAACAGGTTCAGACGTACATGTTCCAGTCAGTGCACCAGCAACAATGACAGACGAACTGCACTATATAATTTGTACATGTGCTTTAGCCCTACGTTTAGGGTCATGTGACACAAAACCAAGCCTATTTATATACCACTTTTCATTCACCTCTCAAAATCTTCTTTAATTGATAGCTTGCAATCACAAACTTCGCACCCCAGTCCTGTTTCAACAAGTTAAGCAGCCCTTAGCGAAGGAAATATGCCGTGATCTCCATCCATCAAAATGTGCTGATCTATAGACGAAGACGCCAAACACTGACAGTGAAGCATATGAATGAAATGATGCGTACAAGCCTAACCTTGTCATAATAGCGAACACATGTGACCTCCTGGCAAGAGTTTTTATTACCACGTTGATAAAAGGAGAAAAGAACAGCCTTACTAAAGAACAGCCAGGAGGCAGAACTCCCACAGACTTTATTGTCTTATTTTGAGGAAGTATTAGAAGCAAACCAGAGTAAATAGGATACAGAGAACAAAAAAAAAAAAAAGGTGAGAACATGGAGCCGCAGGGTAGAAATACTTAATGTGGTTAGAAGGCATGACTTCTGATGTTTAAAATTAAAATTCTGCAATTTATGTTATGTCGTTCAAAATCTGTATGACTTTTCTTCTGCAGAACATAAAAGAAGACATTTTGAAGAATGTATCAACTGGTTTTGTTCCATACAATAAAGGTCAATAGGGTCCAAAACAACACTGGACTCCATTTTCTTAGACATTTTTCAAAACATCTTCTTTTGTGTTCTGTAGAAAAAAGAAAGTAATGACATTAAGTAAACTATGATAGAATTTTCCGTTTAATTGTATATTTTATCTGTATGTTCTAGTGGAAATACATTGATTTCAAACCTCAATAACCAAATAAATAATGGGAAACACATCTAGTTTGGAAACTGAACCAAAACACTGCAAAAGGAGTTCTCGGGTATCCTTAAAATCTGATATTACGGTTTCCACCACAAAACCGCCTAAAATGTGAACTGGTATGTTCTAAAAGGAACTCAGGAGAGAAATAGTTGACAAAGGAACCGTATCATATCATGCTGACCTTTTATAATCATCAAAACACATTTTGAAAAGGCACTAGTTATGGTTATACGTCATGCTGTAATCTGGTATCTTAATTGCTTTGGGACCACAAAACATTCAGATGACTACATACTACGTACATGCAATAGAAATGCATTTTGTTTTTCTCGTTGAACACTGTAAATAGAACAAAAAAAAACCAAACAAACAAGATTAAAACTGAAGTAATGAATATATGCCCATATCAGCCAAAAAGGCTTTATAACTGATTGATGCCAAAAAGAAAGAATCAGACTGGCCTAGCAGTCTGCTGGCAAAAGGAAGCGACTCGTGATTTCATGAGTCGATCAGGTGACCCTTTAGATTCAGTGAATTCAAACCAGCCGTCGTCAGCACCAGCACAGTGTCTCACAGATCCTCACACCGGAACTCGGTTCACACAGTGCAGACGGGCCTCCTGAAATTACACATGAAAACACACATCAGCCAGAGCATCAAGCTCCACTATAAAAAACACAGATTAGGAAGATACCAGTTTAATGCAAGTAAAGGGATAAAACTTAAAGCGCATAATAGTAAAATGAATGGCTTTCTGGCATTAGGAAAGAACAAAACACTGCACTCAGTGTATAATGTATCAAGTCAAATACATCAATACTGTATCAAATACTTACACAGTATCAATACACTTGCAGAAGTGCTTATTTCTTCTTCCCACCTAATGACATATTTTCTGTTTTTTTCTTCTGTGCCTCATTGAACAAAAACCACACCTTTATGTTAGCAAGATGGGACTACCCAGATAGTTACATACATTTGCATGAATATTTATAATAAGAAGAAGTCTCTTATGGTCACCAAGGCTGCATTTATTTGATCAAAAATACAGAAAAAACAGATGTATTGTAAAATATTATTATAATTTAAAATAATGTTTTTCTATTTTAATATACTTTAAAAATACAATTTATTCCTGTGATGGCAAAGCTGAATTTTCAGCATCATTACTCCAGTCTTCAGTGTCACATGATCCTTCAGAAATCATTCTAATATGCTGATTTATGCTAGAAACAGTTGTGCTGCTTAATTGTTTTTTTTTTTTATAATCTGTGATACTTTTTCATGATTCTTTGATGAATAAAAAGTTAAAAAGTACAGCATTTATTTAAAATAGAAATCTTTTGTAACGATATACACTACTGTTCAAAAGTTTGGGGTCTTTGGTTTTATTTCTTTCTTTTTTTTTCAAAGAAATTAATACTTTTATTCAGCAAGAATGTTAAATTGATAAAAAGAGATAGTAAAGATAGTATTGTGAGAAAACGTTTCTATTTTGAATAAATGCTGTTCTTTTTAACTTTGTATTGATCTATGAATCCTGAAAAAAAGTATCACAGGTTACAAAAACATATTAAGCAGCACAAATGTTTCCAACATTGATAATAAATCAGCATATTGGAATTTCTGAATACCATATTTCTGAAGGATCAAGTGACTATGAAGAGTGGAGTATAAGGAATAAATTACTTTTTAAAATACATTCAAATAAAACAATTACTTTAAGTTCTAATAATATTTCAGAATATTACAGTTTCTACTGTATTTTTGACCACATAAATGCAGCCTTGATGAGCATAAGAGACTTCTTTCAAAAACATTACCAGTAAACTATAACCATGAGCTGAGGAGCTTTTACCTCGGTCATGGCATCATCAATTTGCTTCAGCTCCTCATAGTGGTCCCGCGAGTCTCTGAGAGGCTGCACCATAATCTCTTCAATCTGTGGGAACAGCTGAGAGGAACATATGAGGGTGAGTAAATGACAGAATTTGGATTTTTGGCTGAACTACTACTTTAAAGGAACACTCCACTTTTTTTGAAAATAGGCTCATTTTCCAACTCCCCTAGAGTTAAACAGTTGAGTTTTACCATTTTTGAATCCATTCAGCCGTGTACATCGTGTACTAAGACCGACGGAAAATGAAAAGTTGCGATTTTCTAGGCCGATATGGCTAGGAACTAGGAAAAAAGTGGAGTGTTCCTTTAATGTTTGAATGAACACCAAAGATTACTTATTACACCTACCTTCATGACAGATTCAAACATGGGGATGAGGACAAATTTAATGAAGCCAATCTGGGCTGTGGGCTTGGTGACTTTGTCTCGGTCCATGAAGGGTGCCACAGGAAGCCCCTCGGATTTCTCTCTATCACTCTGAACAAAGACAAGACAGCATAAACAAACCCACCTGTCGCTGTAGAGCAATTACAACACAAGACGGAGAGTCAGCAAACCTGCATGAAGTATTCCTCCAGCAAACAGTCCACCCACGGCTCTGCCACCTCTGTAGGCCGGACTTCATTGGAAATGTCACAACATTTGATAAGGACCATCTTCAGCTGAACACATGACAAACAACAACTCTTTACTTTACCTGTCAAACTTTACTTGTCAAATTCATGCCATATCCCTGCTGAAAAACACATCTTTTTACTGGTCTTAGCAGGTCTAGGCTGGTCTTAGCTTTTTAATAACGGGTGTAACTGGCGTCATGCTGGTGTAGCTTGTTGACAAGCAGGTCTCTAAAGTCTAAAATGTGCCCTATACCCCTCTAAAACTAACCAGATAAAGACAAGCAAACCATCATAGACTGGTTTAAGATGTGTTTTTGGCAGGGAGGGTGTATGGTACATACGCAAGTCACATGCTCCTCATTGGTGAAGTCAAAATTGTCCACTTTGTGCTTGAACGAGTCCAGAATCTCGCCATGCCTGGCCATATCCGTGGCCAAAATCAGTGTGATGATAGCCTGCCGATACATTGTCATATAATAAACACATATATACAAATTCCTTTAAAATATAATATTTACTGCAAAACGGAGACCTTGGGGCCATTCACACAGAATGTGTTTTTGTGTTCAAATGCTTTTCCATTATTGTTTTTCTATGTGCTTTTATCATGTGCTAGACGGTTGTCTTTGATGGTTGTGTTCGCGTCTTTTGCAGCATGTAGCGTAGAGGTGTTATATTTACAATAACAGTGATATTTAAAAAATGAAATATTGATATTGTGTTAATACTACACATACGATAATATTGTAAATAATCCATGGCAGTAACTATTTGGTTGACACTCCAACATAGTAGGTAGCTGTAGTGCACCTTCACTGCTACGCTACCGTCTCTGTCCGAAATCGCCCCCTATATCCTTAAATAGGGCACTATTTGAGGGGACGGTCATTTGTATTGGTGTCCGAAATCATAGTAGATGCTATCGAGTGCACTCATTAAGTCCCACAATGAACCGCAATAACGTGTACATCCGATGTACACTCAACGCCAAGCGAATACCCATAATGCACCATGAGAGTCGTGCGGCAAATGAATTTCCATATCTGACCAGAAGATGGCGCCCACAGCTGAATCTTCCATCCATCCATTTTTCAAACCGCTGGTCCAATGTGGGTACAGCGTAATATCATACAGGTATAAATTCCTTTTTAATTGATTATTAACTTGTTTAATTAAGGTTTAAAGATAGTTTCCATAACCAAGTTCAAAATGAAAAGATTTATCTTACTACTGGAGCTGCCAGTTTGCTAAGTTTCAAATGATTATCAAACAGCAAGCACAAACTAATCAAAGGCAACAGCCCTTCCAGCGCACTCAGTGTCCGAATTCACGCACTCTTTTTCATTCACTCCCTCAAGTGAACTATATTAGTGGAGTAATGTAGGGAATAGTGAATGAGGGTATAAGGGGGCGATTTCAGACACAGCCAATGACAAAGCATAGCTGGGAGTTTTTTGGATTATATAAAAAAGACGGGATGTTACACACCCCGGTCTGCAGGAAGTGCTGATTAACAGGAAGTTATTTTTGTACACTTATGTACAGTTATGGTTACAAACTCTATTTCCACATCCCTCACTATTTTAAGTGAGATTCATTGGACAAAAAAGAGAAAACACAAAGTAAACAAAGTTAAAGACGAATTTGACTGATAACATTATTTATTTGCTTTTTTCAAAATGTTCTAAAAACGTATAATATCGTTATCGCAAATTCTTTTAACGACGATAATCATGTAGTAAAAATCTGTTCTAAAAACACAGAGCTCAAGTTAAAAGAGGTTCCTCTTTTTAAAAAGTTTCTTGAGACCTTGCTTTTTTTTCTCCTCCACTGCATTCTGTGTGAAAATCTGTCCCCTCAGATTGCTTAAATGGGAGTTGATATTTTGTGCTATACCTGTCGGATCTGTTTAAAGGCCTCTGGGTCCACGTTGGCAAATATGTTACACTCCGGCAATGAGAGTATCTGGAAGGCCACAGCGCAATGGTGATTCTCTAGTGGCGAGATGTCATTGTAGCGCACTGCCAACTCAGTGTGAGCATTGATTTGATACCTGCATAAGAAAAGCCAGTGAAAGCGCTAGATTACCTCATCATATGTCATGGGAATGGTTACTAAGATAAACAGCACAGATATAATAAGACTGTAAAATTATCATCACGAACGTGCAGGCAAATACCTGAGTACACCTGTATTTTTTTTATGAGAACTGACTCAAGAGCATAATTACACAGAAGCGAAGATCTTACGTGTTGTTGTATCCAGGGTGGTCTAAGTCGTGACACACGGCAGCAGTCATTAAAATACCCAGATCTGTCAGTGTGAGCTTTTCCTGTGGGCCACACACACACACACACACACACACACACACACACACACACACACACACACACACACACAGGTTCCACTTTTACTGCTTCACAGTAATTGCTCTACTAATTGCAATGTACGTAAAAGTTCTCACCTGGAGGTTGCAGAGGTGGATCATGCCATACATCATCTGACTCACGCAGAAACAATGGCGGAAATTATGGAACGGGTTGCTGCGGTAATTTTCCTGAATGCCCAGCTGAGAACATATAAAAAGAATCGCAAAGCTGTTAAACTGGAAAATTCAGTGGAAATCACCATTCTTGCACCCTTTCATTTACATAATTATACTAATTTTCTTACCAGCCAGCGCTTGAGAGTAATCGGGTTCATGTTAAACTCCTTCACAAGGCCTAAGTCATGGTACATGTACTCCAGGCAACTCAGCATCTGATGAATAAACAGTAAACAATGAAAAAAGAGCATGTATGCATCATTTAATCTCTAAATGTACAGTAGTTCTCACCAAGTTAGACTCACTTCATTGTGCTCCCAGTGCCAAACATCAAAGGTTGGTTTCTTTAGCGCTTCAATGGTCTCCTGAGAAAGTGTGTACTGAGGAAATCAAGACTAATAGAGATTAATACCACATAGAGAGAGACAAAATGTTCTCCCGCAGGGCCCATAATTCAATCAAAGCACGTCATAAAACTTTAAAGCACCTTTGGGTAGCTGGGGACATCACGTCTAGGAGTTAATTTCTTTCCATCGTCGGAGAAATTGTATTTGCATGGACAATTTACTCTAAAAGGAGATTGGTGGATTAGTCATTTAGATACATTTATGTTTCCAGTTTGGAAAAGAGCCGCATGATGGTGGCTCTAGATGGATAAGAAGATAGATTGTCACGCTTGCTTTGATATTCTTTGGAAAACATTTTCTTTCATTTACCTTCCTCCTGCTCTGGACGTCATCTCATCTCTCAGTTTCTTCAGGTCGTTTTTGCACTTTTCAATCTCCACGACCTTCAACCCCTCCACTGTATAGAAAATCAAAATAATAAGAAGAGTGTTTTAATTGTGTTGCTAAGTGTTTGTAGCCAAGCTGTTTTTTTGCATTGCTATGCAGTTGCAGTTGTTTCTCACGTTCCTATGTGGTTGCTAGATCAAAAGAGCCCACCCTAAATCTTTATGATATTTGCATCTCTAGATATGTCCCAGGTTCCTCCTCAGGATCTTCAACAGAAGCATGAAGGCTTAGAAAAGTAATATCACAACACCTCAACAAGCTGCATGATTTGAGGTATAATTATGCACATCGAAGTTAAATACTTACGGTTAGTTTAAATCCCTAACTTTTGCCTAGCTTTTTGTTCCAATTTGCAGTCTGGATGAGTCAACGCTAGTTGCCAAAAAGGCTAGTCTACAGATTTTAGACAGCTGAAGTTGACATATATGAGTTAATTATATAGTGTTTCATGAGATTGTTTGTCCAAAAAAAATTGTAAAGCTATTAAGGTTAAACGTATTTGGCTTGTTGTCCGCAGTGGAGGGGCTCGAGGAAGCAGCCAAGATGCTTAAATTATGTTGGTGGAGTTGGGGACGTGGAGGGATGCCAAAACAGCTTATGAGAATCACACTTCTGAGAATCTTGGCGAAGGTAGTAGGTCATCTAGGTACTTTTTTCGAATGCTATGTATTCGGATAAAGTACTTTGTTGCCGTACTGTTTTTCGCATTCTATATTAGGGAAGTATTCGATTTCGTACGCAACGTTATTGTTTTCATTTGTCATGCATCTCCTAGTGATCCTCAGTCATTTACTGTATGATGCCCAGTTTTTCTTTGTAATCACTTACAATATAGGCAAGTGAATGATTCTTAGTGTTTTGATATCTGTTTAGATTTTAAAAGTTGTGAGTGTATTCCCGACTCAACTCTAAGTCTGAGCAAGAAAAAAATAACACAAAAGCAAACCATAACACTGTCATTACATACGTTCTACTCTCTTCTCCAGCATAGCCAGTCTGTTGGTCACTTCCGTTTTCAGTTCGTTGATCCTGAACGCTCTGTAGAGAGAAAAACAAAAAGATTTGCCTGCTGTTAGTACAGAAACATTACGATGATAAAGATTCATCTCCAGTCCATGGGAAAACAAACATGTCCGTTACCTGCTGAACTGCTCTGCTACCTGTGAGAGCACATTCTGAAACATATCTTCCTTTTCTGTGGAGTTAAATACACAGGCTATAAATCAGGGCAGAACAACTCTTGGCTCGAAACATAACTAAAGGTTATAAATAAGAGTCAAACACTGCGAAAAACAGCAAAAATGATGCACGTTACCTCCCAGCTGGCCGGTAGACAAAGGAATGACTTTGTACAGGGAGCTAAAAGGACAAAATGGGATCATTAACTGACAGATCAAACTGAAAATTAACATAACTGCTTATACAAACAACAAGGGCCAGGCGGTGTTTTACTTAGGGGTGTTGGTGGGCATTGTGGGATCGATGGATACAAAAGCACCTTCAGGGTTCGCCATTATTATAGCAGTGTTCCTATAGACAGAAAAAAAATAAAAAGTGAAATTAGATGGATTTATTATGTTAACCACTGAACATGTTGTCCACTACAGAGAACTTCATTCTCAACCGCTGCAGGTTTGCAAAATGGATTGAGCTGTTGATTAGTGGTGATATCAGTGATATACAGACCTAGGGATGTTGGAGGAGGAACACAGCAGTTCTTTGATATCACATGGGCTGCAGTGACGACTGAAAAGTACCTATGAAGGACAAATAAGGGTGTGTAAGCAATATTATGTCTGTATTTGTCGTCATACCTGCACTACAATGAGAAAACGTACTATACAACGTAACTCAAATATGTATCTTGAGATAAGAATTGTGAAATGTTATTGAAAATGTTGTGGGATTTTAAAGCAAGTAACAGTGAAATTAAATATCTTTAACATCTCAATAGGCAGCATGAGATTAGATTGAGACTGGCTTAGAGGGATAGTTCACCCAAAAATGAAAATTGTCCCATGATTTACTCACCCTCAAGCCATCCTAGGTGTATATGTCTATCTTCTTTCAGACAAAAATATCCTGGCTCTTCCAAGCTTTATAATGACAGTGAATGGGGGGCGTGATTTTGAAGCTTAAAAAAATGCATCCATCTATCATAAAGCTTGAATTTGTTGCACAGCCCCAACCGCGAGAGGCGTCTAAGCTTACACTACTCCTACGTCATACATCGCATCAGGGGTTACTCTTGTGGCACAAGTCGACTTGCGCAGTATGCGTACGTTCGTCTGCCGGAAGCTAGTTATTTTAGTGTATAAAGTTTTAAATATGGGTATTTTTCTTACAAAAACCCATCGCTTCGCTTCAGAAGGCCTTTATTAACCCCCTGAAGCCAAATGGATTATTTTTATGATGGATGGATGCATTTTGGGGGGCTTCAAAATCTCGCCCCCAATTCACTATCATTATAAAGCTCGGAAGAGCAAGGATATTTTCAAATGTATCTCCGATAGTGTTCATCTGAAAGAAGATAGTCATGTACACCTAGGATGGCTTGAGGGTGAGTAAATCATGAGATAATTTTCATTTTTGGGTCAACTAACCCTTTAAGTCTCCTGCTTCTCTTGTTCTTTCATTGCCAAAAACACCCTAATAATCTGACATGTATCTCCTCTACAGAGTTTTACTCTTTACTGAGATTTGCAAAGACACCAGTTTACAATAAAAAGTCAATACTAAAATAAAACTTAAGTCCAAATCTCCCGAGCTATGGCAGAGCCACCTCTCAGCAATGAAATGTTCTTCTGGGATTATACAAATTATGAAAGATTTAAAATATATGTTTGAATTTACACACTTCCGTTTAACAGTTTGGGGTCATCAGGTTTATTTTGAAAAATATTTTTATTCAGAAAGGACACATTCAATTGATCAAAAGTGGCAGTAAAGACATTCATAATTCCATTTCAAATAAATGCTGATATTTTGAACTTTATATTTAATAAAAGAATCCTGAAAAAATATATCAAGGTTTCTACAAAAGTATTAAGCAGCACAACTTTTTTTGACATTGTAAATACTAAGAAATGTTTCTTGAGCAAAAAATATATACATATTAGAATGATTTCTTAATGATCATGTGACACTGTAGACTGGAGTAATGGCTTTTTGATCAAATAAATGCAGCCTTCGTGAGCATAAGAAACTCCTTTCAAAAACATTTTAAAAAATTTTACCGACTCTAAACCTTTGAATTGTAGTGTATTAACTATTAAAAGTAACTGGAAAATGTTACATATTCCAATGGTTTATTTGGTACTGATAGGTTCATTTAAATGAATCTATTATTAAACAAAAATTATAAAATGACTAAGAGAATAACGCATTGTGAAAGGCAGCTGTGGTAGACAGGCTCAAATCCCCAACAGATCCTGTGCTACAGTAAACATATGCCACTCTCAATGTTCTCAATGTCTACTTGGTCTCTCTGAGCTCTTAGGATACTGTGTGAGCTTCAAGTGCTGAAACTGACACATGCATGTTCTGCCATATTTCCTTTTCATACTGTACAAACTGTTGAACCTCCTACATTTTGTGACAAAAAACAAACAAAACTAAATGACTTTCTAGAATATGAAAAATATTTTCCATCACTCATGGATAACAATGTGCAGATACTAAGTATGATTGAGCATCTGTGAGTTCCATATGTAGAACAACACTCTGTAAATTGGACTTAAACACAACCATTAACAGCTCTTCAGTCATTCTCTAGGAAACAACAGGAGAAAACAATTGAAAACAATGTGTCAAGTGTCACAACAACATGCAATGTCAGTCACACCTGTGGAACACGCCATCTTCAGCTTTATTTTTAACCTGTGCACACTGATCTCCCAGCACTCCTCTTGACAGATTAACTAGTACCATGACAAACTGCTTAATATCTTGTTTTAAAGGCTTACAGTCAGCATTTCTAGTCTAAGATATTAGTGATAGACCAATACACCAACCCGGCCTGTATTTGGCCTTTTCGATCCTTGTCAATAGATAATAAACAATTTTTGTTTTCAGCATTTTTCAACTAAATATTTAGTAAATATTTTGTAAAATATGTGTTAATTTAATTTTAGCAATTTTGTGTACGTTCAATAACAATGAATAGTCCACATTATATTGGTGTCACTATTGTCATTGTAAAACCCATATGGTCAGCCACCAATAGTAATCCATAATCTCATGACAAAAGCTAACTTGCATCCTTAAGTTTGAAACATGAGTTCATTAAAACATTGAAGACACTCACCTTCTGCACTTTGCCATCTACATCCAAATAGATGGTTTTGGAAGTGTAGGAGGATGAGCCAGACCCCATGCTGACAGGATGAACTGTGTGATCCACCTGACCTGGTACCCCTAACCAGGAGCAGATCTGCCAAGACCAGCTCTAATAAGGCCCACAACAAAATGTCCTCTGCAAATAAACATATAAAGAATGACTTTCACATCTACAGTAGAGTGTTTTTAAGTCTTTAACCCTGTAGTCTAGTACTTTCAACCAAACAAATAAGCAGTTATTGTAGAATCAGTTAACCCTTCATATTGCTGAGCTACATAGGGTCAAAGAGCAGTGTGACACTTTGCTTAACCAAGCATCAAACAATTAAAAATACTATTTGTTCATACATTGAGACAATGGGGTCCAATATTGTTATGGACAAAAAAATGCCGAAACATTCTTTTGTTTCCCACAGAAGGAAGAAAGTTGGTTTGGAACAACATAAAGATGAGTAAATGATGACAGGATTTTCATTTTTTGTGTGAATTATCCCATTAAAAAGCAAATTGATGCTCTCACAATTGCACATCAATTACTAAATGTAAACGTTCAATCAAATCCATTTAAGTTCACAGTACACACTTTATAGTGCATAAATACAACTTTAATAGCTCTCAATTTACTCTACACCTCAATTATCATGGCAAACAGACATAGTGTCACCTAAGACTTTCTTGGAAACTTTCTTGAAGATAGAGCCTTACGGCAGGCCAAGTTTATTTCTGACCATGTAACTTAATCTGTACGTAATGAAATGTTCTATTCGTAGCATTGCAGACAGAATGTTTAAGTCAGAAAATAGCAGTCTTGCCTGTGCGGCGTCAGCAGCTCCCGCTTTTCCCCGCGTGCAGGCAGAGTTCCCAGCCGTCCCAGGTGCTCAATGGAGCCAAATAGAGCAAGTGAGCAAGAGAAACCTGGTTGGCATTGAAGGACCCTGAATATAATTGTCACTCTCTCTGTTGTCAGGGGGAACAGTTACTACGGCGAAAAAGTGCCCAACCCCCTTGATGTCTGTTGTAATCGTTTAATTTAGTCCTTTCATTGTCCATCTCGCTTAATTTAGCAGCCCACCCCAGAGTCTATATTTACTTCTGAAAAAATGATGGCCCATTGTGTCAAATGCAGCTTTAACGCTTGAACATGATGAGATTCATCAGTCTTTAGTGGAGAAAAATAACACATTATTAACGCTAAAAGAAGATCTTTGAGGTCAAACTAATGGCATACAATCACAATTAACATAAAACCATAGCAATTACTATAAATTCGAGAATGTGCGGACGTAATGGTGGGTGAATTCAATAACATTTCTGTCATTGTAATGTGCCCTACAGTCTCCTGTGTCCACTCAGAGCAACATATGTTCTGGTCAGCTGAGGAAAGGACAAGGGCTAGTATGTAACCACTTGAAACATTGAATGACGGACATTTTTAACATGCAAAACAAAATAAAATTTCTGGCTCAGTCAGGTTTGCAGTGAAGAAGTGACATTGTTGGCATGTGTGGCTGGATCATTAACAGCCCTAACAAACTAGGGATGGAAGTGTGAACAGTAGAGACAAGCGCAAACCTGTTCTCAGCCTCCTTCCTCTTTAATCTCATCCCCGAGGGGCCAGAAAAGCCTCCTACGTCTCAATTCTCTGAGTCTCATGTGCCATTGACTACACTCCACAGCGGAAATAGATTGGCAGCCTGGGCCGCCCAGAGGGGCTGTTTTACTGCTGACACAGGGGCTCGATTTTGATAAGAACAGAAGACTGGATTGGGCTAATGTGGTCGATAAGAAATCAAAATTGTTTTTCCAAACCATTTGGCCAATGAAGTTCATGTCTAACTTTTACCAAAGGCAGATTAAAAAGGACCCGCACAAAAGGGCATCAATTTAAAAGCTTACGCAACTAGGCGAGAAAGAAAATCACACCTCAGGTAATCAACAAAGCTAATCATGGGACAAAGGAGAGGAGTCCAGTCATATTTCAATAATAAAGGATCTAAGGGGAAGACATTATCCTAATAATAAAAGGCTTTACGGTTGTTCAGTTTATGGATGTGTGTCCGAGGCTGATCTGGGCAGGAATATGGAAAACTCCTCCATTAGGGTCCTTTCATCTTCTCCTTTTGCTTTTCAGCATCCTTAATGTTTCACCCAATCTCTGTGTTTGGAAGTGGAAGGTCTCCTTGAAGGATTCTAAGAAAAGCAAAACTACACTGTAAAATCCACACAAAAACTAATAATTGAGCAAAGTGAAGCATATTACCTCCAAAGGCAAGCAGCCTAATGATGCTGATGTCAGTTCTGTTGTTATTAAGCACAAATGATTTCACAATACTCTTTACTAAGTATAGAAAAGGTTAAAGAGTGGAAAGATTTTTAATCCTACTGCATTTAGAATCAGACATTCTGATTTGTTTTTCTCTGGTCTGATTAGAGGATCTACTCCAAAATGTTCCCATGAGCCTTGATTGCAACCATTCTGCATAATCACCACTTACACACAACACTTTTCACCATCAAGTACTAGCGTTCATAGGCAAAAGAAGAGTGCTGCTAACCCTTGAGTGTAAGATAAAGCAAATCTAATGTCAATAATTTAAATAATTCAGTTAAGTGCTTTGGTGGAGTTAACAGAATAACAGTACTATTAACAACATCATCCTTAGCCAGCTACTGTCTCTCATAAAAACACATTCATACTCATCCTTATACATTTGAAAACAATGTGAATGTGCTATTTATGGACTAAGAGCTATATATTTCATTTCGTTTCGTTTTTCATGACAGAGTTATTGTCTGAAGGAAGTCTTAAGCTTTACAATGCCTGAGCTCTGATTGGTTGACTGAGCACACACCTAATGTTTGTCAGTGTGACTAGTTGTCTAACCGCATGTTAGACATGCTCAACAAATTAACAATGCTTTATGAACTCATAGGATGTTTCAAAAATAACTCTACATTGTTTTGTGAATATTGCACGCTATTAAAATATTATGTTTGGCCGTATTGTATTCATGGTTTCTCAAATTTGTTAACATTCTATATTTAAATGGAAGCCAGAGCCAATGTAAAATGCCCGAATGTAAATGTTATCAAATGCGCACGTTCCATTGGTGACAGCAGACTAAAAGATACAACATACTCACCACTAGTGGTTCAACGGATCACAAAACTCACGGTTCGGATCATATCACGGTTATTAAGTCACGGATCGGATCATTTTTCGGATCAGCACAAAAAAAAAAATAAAAAAAAAAAAAATTGGGGGGTGGGGAGTAACTTTCCATTTATTTCTTAGCCCACTTTAACTACTCCGATACCACAGCAGAAACTACTAGCCTAACTAATACATTATTAAAGGCAAGTGAACACTGTAAAAAGAACAAATACTGTGCACCAATTACAAGCATAGATAAATACATCATAAGTTACAAATAAAGTATAAGGTCTAACTGTAGTATTCATTTTCGTGTACAGAAATGTAGTAGTTAAATGTAAAATGACACTGTTCAATGTATAAATTTAATATAGATTAATCTTTGTTAAAGCTGTGTTTTGTTGTTTGATTTACATGACAGACAACAGCAGCTATTTATAGGTTGCTGTCACTTTAAGAGTAAGACTCCATGCACGCACACATCCGATAGATACACTTCCGAATTCTCACCTTGTTCAATTAAGACATAACCGAATGTGTTTACGAGAATACTTGCCGAGAGGGGTATTTTGACTGACATAATGCGTGTATGTGTCCATCCAAGTGCATTTAGGACGCGAAAGAGAAATGAATTTGGAGTTTGCGAGCTATCTGTAACGCACCTCTCTCTCTCTCTGTGTGTGCGCGAGCCTTGTATGTATGTGCGTCTGTGCGCACTGCGCACCGATAACAGCGTGGCGTGCGATACCGAATTAAACCCTCTTTTGCCTCTTCTAGCGCTGGAATGGTTTTATATCTATTTAATGTGTAAACTAGCAAGACAAAACACGAGCAAATGATAATGTGTGTGTAACTTCAGACTTACACAATAAATATATGATATTATGGGTTTTATAAGCGTCAGTTCCATTTGTGTGGTCCTTTCCTCCCTAAAAAAACATGTAATAATAATAACAATAATAATAAAACATTTCAAAGGTAAATATATATATATATATATATATACACTAAATATATACCTCACCTGTCCATCTAACACTGGACAGTGGTAGATCTTGGAAGATCTTGGTTCTTTATAGGAAAAAAAAGGGGCACTCAAATATTTGTACTATAACCTATAAATGCACAATTTAATTCTAAAAATAATTAATATATGACACTTAAAATTTTCAACCAAAATGTTGTTGCAACCATGTATGAATGAAAATGCATATTAGCCTACATATAATTACATACATTACAGAGAATTTAGAGAAGTATGGACTGTACAGGTGAACAGATGGGTAAAGGTAAACAACATATTGGTCTACACTTTTTTAGAAATAAATTGTACATAAATAGGTGAAGCAAAACAAATGTGTTCGTGTCAGAGATTCATTTAAGCATTTAATTCAGACAACAACAAAAAAACACTGCAGACACTGAAATGACATACACTATGTGGTACAGTACAAATATTTCGAGTGTCCCTTATTTTACTATAAAGAACCAAGACTGTCCCTTATTTTCCTGAACTTCCACGAGACTAAAGTTCAAAGTTTGATCTCCTTAAAAAGAGACTAAAAATCAAGGTGTAGTTAACTTGGGGTGATATGAGGTTAGGCCTACCTGGAGGACTGTCACAGGACAGGAGTGAGGTAATTTGTCGTTTACGTTGTGATTGACAAGACTGTAATTCGACCTTTACTCGAACTGTTGTGTCGTGTCGCGCGCAATTTATCTCATGACATCAGCTGCGTTTAACTAAATATTTAGATTAAACATTAAGATAAAATGTACCTGATTAATTCAACATAGTATTTTTAGCTAACAATCCTTTGAGTGAACTTTTTGTTATTGAGGAGAAAATGCTAAAATTTGTTTACTCTCTAAATCAAGATGAAGTGACTCAATTAAAAATTATTACTATTGTCCTACAGCAAAAAAAAAAAAAAAAAAAAAAAAAAAACCCTTTCTGGCTATTTGTGGTCCAGGCTTTGAAATGACGCAGATCTTTTATTGATTGATAGTGATGTGGGAGCCTCTGGTGGTTAAAACGTGTAAATTGACAATTGTGTAAAGGCTGGTGTCTTTATGCCCTTATGTCTTTTTAAATATTCAGAAAGAAAGTGATATTATTTGAGTGATTTACTTTTGTTTTCTGCCAAAAAGAAGACAAAAAGAATAAAATCATTTTAATACTGGCATAAAGAAATCATATAAACCCTTACAGATCCCAATAATGCTCAATTATAGCTGAAATTAAACTGTATATTTTTCTATTTATAGGATTATATTGGTTTAGTTTAAGCTATTTCTTAAACCACAGCTGAAAAAAAAGTCCTGAAAGTGAATGATGAAAGCAAATTGCTCTATTAGTATTAAAAAACAAAAAACAAATAAACCATCCAGTACATCCATGTAATCCTCTGGTATTAGTTAAGTTTGCCATTATAAGTTTTGGCCTTGTGCACAATTCATTCACCTATAGCTTTTGGAAAGCATGAAATACTAAAATTTACATAGGATAACTAATAAAAATGACTAAATAAAATTCCTATACCCACATACATAATCTCATATTCTGATAATATCCTTGACATTTTACATTTAAATCTCTCCATCCGTCTTGCTCATCGGGTAAGGCTGTGGTAGTGCATATTGTTTTCTGGTTCAACTGGAAGTTCTTCTCCGTGTGGAGGGGTGGGGCTTAGTCTTGGAGGGTGGGGCTTGCGTGTTAAGCTGCCCAGGTGTTGGGGACAGGAGAGGGGTGGAGTGAGAGTCGAATGAGGGGTTGATGGAGGAGAGGGGACGGGAGTACGGGGGTATCTTCTTCCTGAATGCATATAAGCATCTGGAGAGTGTGCAGAAGGTGGAGCCATGTTGGGATAACAAGGCGGGCTGAGGGGATCAGTAGGGGTGATATAATTACAGGAAGACTCATCTGTTCCCTCAGGGAAATCCTGGAATGTAATGTGAAATAATTAAAGAATTTAAAACATCACATCATCAACAAGAACAACAGTAATACTAATAATGATGTCTTACCGTTTCATTGAGGACATATAGTCCACCTGGGTTCCGACGATTATGGTAATTTCTAGCAGGCACGATATCAACTACAGTAAAGAGAGTATTCAAGCTTTAATAAAAAGAAATTATTTAATAATGAAATAAAAGCAAATCAATTCTTTGTATTATACACAAAGTGTAAAAAGTGCACTTAGTAATTTTTATTGTTGCTCTGTTTGATATGAAAGTGGCCTTGGACTGACACCTTGTGGTGTGGATGTAGCATAACGCAAAAGCAAAAATTTTGTAACTAATGACATTGTAGAATTCATATATTTACTGTCAGTCACGATTAATTTATTTAAACTAACATGTCCAATTACGGAGGTTACAGATAAACAGAGTAATATTCTGCTGGTTATGTGATCTCAAAATGGCTGCCTCCATGAGGCGACCCACTCGAAAATAAAACTTTTTTATTAGTCTACTGATATTAAAGTCATTACTTTATGTAATAAGTGTTGTTAATGTTAACTATAACTAAAAAATAAATAAATAAATAAATAAATAGTTTCTGGTAATTGAAATAAATCTGAAAATAAAATATGAATATTAAATGAAAAACTTAAAGTTAAAAAATGTAAACAAAAATTAGAAATGTTGCCTCAGCAAGAAATCTGCAACTAATGTAAATAAAAAAAAACATGAAAAAAAAAGTACTAAAATGACTAAAACTAAATTTTAAAAGTAAATTAAAGCTATATATAAATATATTTTTAAAAAACTAAAACTAATACAAATAACAATAGCACAAAACAAAATTACTATAAGTAACATTTTTTAATGAGGGAAAAATTACTGAGTGCACCTTTAAAATATTAAAATAGGAGAACATTGAGTTTTATCATTAGTTATTCTGCAACAATTAACAAAATTACCATCATGATTGTCGTTACTCTGCTCTGCTAAATTTTGCCTGCTCTGTCTGGCAAGCTGTTGTCTTTTTCTGTAGATAGAATAACAATGTATTTTTGTTAGCAACATATCTGACTGTGATCAAAATATCAAATGCAATATCATATACATTTAGTGCACAAACAGAAACCTAAATGTGTAAAAGATGAGTTCTTTCCAATTTAATCAGTTGCTTTGCTCTTTGTTTTTCATCTGATCTGTGGAACTTTGGCCTCCTAACATTTGAAGCACAAAGACTTTTCTCACGAGTACAGTGTGAGCTGCTGAGATTTATTGTGGCTTGCTTTAGACTAATCAAAGATAATGAATATAGGGATAATAGAGCTGGTACTTTTTGGAGGGTTTCCAACAGGCGCAAACAGTCACCAAGGTGATGAGTAAGAAAATGCCTCCCGTGGAGAGGATGATATATAGAGAACTCCGTCCTGCAAAATTTAAAAGAAGAATACAGGGTGAAATAGTACATCTCCCTGTGTACATCTCCAAAAAACTGTGCTCTGGAAAACCAAACTATTCTGTAGACAAGGTTAAGGAGACCTCAAATGGAAGACTGATTGCACAGGTTGCCAGGAATACCAAGTGCAAGAATGAATAGGGCAACGTGGGGCTTTTTTTAAAGGGTAGACTGTGCAGAGGGAATGCAGGACCCCGCTGAGCTCAGAAATGTGTGACAGAAATGTGTGCAAGTGGAGAGATAGATGGATGAAAGGATCAGCTGAGCTCTAGTGGAGCAAAACTGTAAACACTCTCCTTCATCAGCTCTTTTCATAAACACACACAACCAGCCAGAATTAAAAGATAGTTCACTCGAAATGAATTGTTTACTCACCCTCCTGTTGTTCCAAAGCCATATGCTGCTATTTTTCCATGTTTTTCTTTTGAAAAATCGACGCCAGTTTATACTTTCTTCGGAAGTAGAATATGGAAGGCGGTCTGGCGGAAGCTAGATATTTTACTTCATAACTTTTTTTACACAAACGCATTGTTTCGCTTCAGAAAACCTTTATTAACCCCCCGGAGTTGTGTGGAATACGTTTATGATGGATGGATGTGGATGGAGACACTTTCTTCATCTCATACTCGTTTGGTAACGCTTACTGCCATTATAAAGCTTGGATGCATATTTATTAATATTTCTCCGATTATGTTCATCAGAAAGAAGAAAGTCATATACACCTAGGATGGCTTGAGGGTGAGTAAAGCTTGGGCTAATTTTCATTTGAAAGTGAACTAATCCTTTAATACTTTATGTTATTTCAGCTTTATTTCAATTACTGAAAACAACTATTTTTAGTTTTAGTTAACAACAACAACTGCTTTGCAAGACTTGGAATAGTGCACAAGTCATATGGACCATTTTATTTTTTTTATTTATTTTCCTTGTAGAGTTTGTTCACTTGTGGTCTCTGTGAAGTATTGTTGTATGGAAAAGAACTACATAAAGATTCTCCTTTGTTTTCCTTTGTGGTCCATAGAACATTTTTGGAACAGCATGAAACACCTCTATTTGTTTATGTCTTTTTAAAATATATTTATATCTCATTATTTATTCCTTATTAAGCAGGCAGGTTGTAATATGTGTGCATTTCTTGGATGTTTTTTTCCTTTTGATTTTTTTTTTAAAGATTGTTCATATACTGTACCTGATAATTGCTTATCACTAATGTAAAAAAATCACGTTGTAACATTTTCACTGTTCGATTGCCTGAGTTCTTGTCCTTGTTTGTTACTATGTTTTCTAAATAGTTTCACACCTGTTCCTTGTTTTGTTAATTATCATTCACTATATAAGCCCTTAGTTTTCCCAGTTCTGTGTTCATTGTCATCAGTGTGTAGTTGGTTTGCTTATTTTCTGTGCTCATTAAAATATATCTTGTTTATTCTTCGTCTCAGTCTTTTGTGGATTACACCACACAGCGTAATTGTGACAAATCATGCGGCTCTTTATTTTTTCATGACTTTTTTCTGTAATAACTTACAAGTTGTTTGTGTTTTATATAGTAACATAGCATAATTTATTGTGGCATTTCAGGTCATGGATCATGGATGAAGGAGACAGTGGAGTCTCAACACCTACTGTAGACAGTGAGTTTGACAGGCAGGCTCTTCATACTGCTGATGGGGTTTTCCACCCTGCAGCTGTAGACGTCATCATCTGACATCACAACACGGGAGATGGTCAGGACCTTCTGGTCATGTGACAGGAGCAGACGCGAGTCATTGGTCAAAGTTTTCCCACCCTTCAGCCAGCTATAAGTGGGTTTGGTGCCACTATTGTGAGTGCAGTTGAGTATGAAGAACTCAGTCAGCTCCAGGACGGATGAGGCCACCATGTGAACAAAAGGCCTGGACACTGGAACTGTGATAGAACAGAACATGAATAAGGAACGTTGCTCTTCACATAGATTAAATGTCCATGTCTGTCTTACCATCCACAGTTAGGTTGACATATCGCTCCCCAGTGAAGGTATCATCAGTGATGGAGATCTCCACCTCATATGAGCCCTCATCAGACAGCTGCAGGTGATGCAGGAGCAGGGAGCCGTTCTCATACAGGAGGATTCGACCTCGGTACTCGGGCCTAAGGTTCCCAATGATTTCCGTACCAATGGACTGGACCACAGTGATGGGTTTGTCTCTTTTCAGTTGCCACTTAATAACGGGCTGGTCGGAGCTGGTGCTGGTGTAGGTCACGGAGAGAAGGGCGGAGCCTCCGAGTGTACCTCGCACTAGAGGAGACGGGCTGCTGATGTTCACCCCACCTACAAATACATACAAAAAAATACATTCACAATCAGACGAATCAGTGGTTTGGAGCGTGTATCAAACTGCCAAAGTCACGCCCCCCAGTGGTGAACCATTGACATTTCGAAACACTTATGACATAACGAAGCCTCGTTTACTGAAATCACGTGACTTGGCAGTTTGATACATGCTCCAAACCACTGATTCGAAACAAATTCGTAAAGCTTCGAAGCCTCATGAAGCAGTGTTTTGAAATCGCCCATCACTAGATATTGTTGAATAAAGTTGCAATTTTGTTTTTTTAGCACACAAAAAGTATTCTTGTCGCTTCATAACATTAAGGTTGAACCATTGTAGTCACATGAACTGTTTTAAATATGTCTTTAGTACCTTTCTGGGCATCTGAAAGTGTTAATTATCTTGCTGTCAATTTTTATCAAAAATATCTTAATTTGTGTTCTGAAGATGAACGAAGGTCTTACAGGTGTGGAACGACATGAGGGTGAGTAATTAATGACAGAATTTTCATTTTTGGGTGAACTATCCTTTTAAGTCTATTATTTTGAATTGCATAGATATGAGTTGTGGAAGATGGGAGTATGCAGCCTGATATTAAGATATTGAATATATTATATATTGGCACCTCAAGGGTTTAAATATAAATATGATAATTATATATATATATATATATTAATTAATTATAAATAATTAACTATTAATATTATTATTATTAAACTCTCCAGTGAGATACCTGCTGGTAAACAGCTTTGTGCTTATTGCCTCTGAGTGAGCCAACATGTCCTTGCCCGCTTTGCCAGGGCAGTACGAGTCAGCGTGGCATGGCTCAATCACTGTGGTAACAATTCTCAGTGCTGAGGTCTTGCCAGGATGAGCTAACAAAGGTCTGGATTGTAGACTTGCTCTCCTCCAATCAGGGGCAGCTGTGCAAGAGACATGCTCTTTTGTGGATGGGGGGATGTAGACAGTGAGGCCCAGTGATTCTGCTAATCAGAGAACTCTGAGGAAGACTAGGATTTAGTTAGGATATGTCTTGCATTCATCCCCTTTCCTGGCTCATCTGTACCTGATTTTGAGAAAATGTGATTTCATCAAGCTAATGCCAACTCACTAATGCCATTGTGATTGTTCTGAACTTGCTGTTTGTACTTTTTGCACAAATGCATAATTTAAAATGAATCTAATGCATGGATGGAGATGAAAGACAGCATGACATTTTTTTCTTTTGCTGAAATACAAAAAACTCGTCTGTGAAATGATCATTTAAAAAAAAATTATAAAAAATTTCAATTTTTTAAGAGTTTTTGTATAATAATTCCATTTGCCTTTTAACTTTCTTACTATTACATTCATATTTTTTAGACAATGTTTCTGAAAAAACAAAACACAAATTGAAAATGTACATTTTCACTGAGTGCCCTAATTAAACTTGACTGATCACTCTATTTGTGATATGTGTCATCCAGCCACCCACAAACAAAACACACACTGAAAAGTGAAACTGACAACAGCGTACACTTTTTCCTTCTTCCTCTTTAGAAAGTTTTCCCTCAACATGAACAGTAGAAAAGTCATGATGTTGTCTTACCTGCCAAGGAAAAGATGAAAAGCCATAGGAGAATAAACAGTGAAGGAACGGCTGTCTTTTTGCATGATGCCTCCCTCTCTGCCTTCATCTTGGGAGCAGCGCTGGGTTTCTCTCCCACACAATCAGCATGATTTGTCCACTCAAGGCACGTCGCTGCGAATGCAGAGTGCTTCCTGCCAGACGGGACACTGGCTGCTCTGAACCCCACTCTCAGGACCCCAGCCTGAACAACAACTCTATGTGCGATCTCGTATGTGTGTGTGTGCTTTGCTTGCTTTACAAGCTTCTCCACAGTGATTATTTTCAGGGCCCCTTTGTGTGTGTGCATTTGTGCATGTGTGCGCTTGTCTCCTCAGTAAAGGCACTAGGATGAGTGCGAGATGGTTGGAGACGTGTTTTTGTTGTTATATCTGTTACATGGCAGATATGAGCAGTCATGTATTAGAGCATATTTGTGTGACATGATATAATACATCCGCAGTGGTGTTCAAAAGCAAGACGCAATGACACATTTTGACAAAATTGAGTTACGAATGAAATCGGGGCTCTTAGACCAGGGGATTTCAAACTGGGATGCTCTTTCTGTCTTGTAAAGGTTAGAAATTAGTTATTTTATTTTATTGACAGCCTTTGTTTTATATTTCTATTCCAGTTTATACATCTAGAAGTACTCAATGGTGAGTAGAAAGAAAAACAGTGTCCACTTAATAGAAAATAAATGTATGTAGCTATGATCAGATTTTAAAATTGATATAAAAGAAACTATGTAGATAATTCAGTATAGACATTTATTCAGTGGCAGCCATTAAGTCGATTAGGCAAATCAGTCAATATACAATTTTAACAATGATATCGTCTCCAGTCCCCAACTTTAATGAGGGTTCAAGGAGGACTAATTCAGACACTTGACGTATAGTTTACAATATGAATGAAAGGAGAACTTTTTTTGAAGCTGCTATACAACTACTCAAGGATAAGTGCTCAGGCTGAATAATACATGCTTTTTCTAAAAAAAAAAAAAAAAAAAGCTCTCTACTCCACCAACCCCTAACCAGGCCCTCCCACATGAGCACATTGTAAGCCCCATATATCTTTGACCCACCAGGCCATAACGGATGAAAAGAGGACCTACAGGTTGCTAAGGCATCAGTCTTCAGCGAAAAGGCCTTTGTGCACAAGAGTTGGATGTTTTTGTTTAAACAATTCTTAGAAACACTTCAAATTGATCTATATGGCCAGTTTCAAATTCATTTATTTTAATAAATGAATAATTAGAGCAATAAAATATTATAATACTATATTCATTGATTAATGTAGGCCTATTAATTTATTTTATTATTTTATTCTAAGTATATTTTAAAGGGTTGGTTCACCCAAGAATGAAAATTTTGTCATTACTCACCCTCATATCGTTCCAAACCCGTATGACTTTCATCTTCAGAACACAAATGAAGATCTTAAAATCTGAAATCTTTCTATCCCTCCACTGACAGCTATACAACTACATCTTTCAAGGCCCAGAAAGGTGGTAAAGACATCATAAAAGTACTTCATGTGACTCCAGTGGTTTAACCTCAATTTTATGAAGCGACGCGAGTGCTTTGTTTGTGCAATAAAAACATAATTTACCACTTTGTTTACAAAATATTAATCTCCAAAGCGCGTTCGCGCAATAACATCTATACTCCCGTGCGTCTTGGTGCGCTCGTCTCGTGAACATGTGCGCATGCGTGTTGTGTTGTCGCCGGAGTTAGCTCTTGGGCTTGCGTCAACATAACAGGCATACGTCGTGGTGCTCTCGTGAAAGCGCGTTGGAGATTAAAGGGTTAGTTTACCCAAAAATGAAAATTCTGTCATTAATTACTCCTCATGTCGTTCCACACCAGTAAGACCTTCGTTCATCTTCGGAACACAAATTAAGATGTTTTTGATAAAATCCAATGGCTCAGTGAGGCTTGCTTCGCCAGCAATAACACTCCCTTTTTCAATGCCCAGAAAGCTACTAAAAACATATTTAAAACAGTTCATGTGACTACAGTGGTTTAACTTTAATATTAATTCAAAATACGAAATTAATATGAAAATACTTTTTGTGCGCCAAAAATAACAAAATAGCGACTTTATTCCACAATATCTAGTGATGGGCGATCATGAAGCTTTACGAATCATTCGAATCACTATTTTCAATAGTTCACGTGACTTTGGCAGTTTGATACGCGCTCTGAACCACTGAATCGAAACAAAAGATTCGTAAAGCTTCGAAGCTTCATGAAGCAGTGTTTTGAAATCGCCCATCTCTAGATATTGTGGAATAAAGTCGCTTTATAATATTAAAGTTGAACCACTGTAGTCACATGAACTGTTTTAAATATGTTTTTAGAACGAAGGTCTTACGGGTGTAGAACAACATGAGGGTGAGTAATAAATGACATACTTTTCATTTTTGGGTGAACTAACCCTTTAATATTTTGTAAATAAAGTGGTAAATTATGTTTTTTTTTTAATTAAAAAGATCTTCATTTGTGTTCTGAAGATGAACGAAGGTCTTACGGGTTTGGAACAACATGAGAGTGAGTACTTAATGACAGAATTTTCATTTTTGGGTGAACTAACCCTTTAACAATAATTATTTTGTGTAACTCTTCATTGTAACAAGACATTATTTCCACTGCTGAAAAGAAATAACATGCCAGGAACTGTGGCCTAGCCATCACATGTCTGTCTGGGAGCTGATGTCATTGTCTTACAGAGGTCAGCAGCTGCGGTGGTCACAGACACCCACTGACAAAAAGAAAGATTCACTATGAGAGACTGCAGCAGAAAACCCTAGGTACCCAGTAAATCTAGAAAAACTTGAAGGCTTTAGTATGTATACTTAACGTTTTAAAAGGAGCTTGTTCAAATAGTTAATGCCAATTATGAGCAATAGTGATGCTAGAAGCAAACACAACTAATTGTTAAGCACACAATGACAACAATTAAATAACAACAGATGGCATTTCTGATAATATATGCCAAACCAAGACAGCAAATTAGAAGAGCTAAAATTGATGATCCAAACTGAGTATTTGAAATGTTAGCCTCCCACTCAGCAAAAAGAGCAGATGATGTATGCAAAATGGCACAGAAAGAAAAAGCTTTTTAATGGAACATACAGTCTGTTATCCTCAAGGGCCTCCTCTGTTCTTGGTGATCAAAGCTTTAGTAAGGCTCTCTGAGACACAAACATACTCGCACAAAGCTTGGCATTAGCCTTTGTCCTCTGGTGGATAAAAGTCTTCCCGGACTCTCTCATCTTGTGAAGAAATCTGTCAAGTGGAGTCAGTGGGAACATCCAAGGTCAATAGTGCACTGAAAGCATGAAAGATCCTCGCACACGTCTCCACTGGAGAATATCCTCTTGAAGCTGTAGTGCACATGCACTAGACTTCATGAGAACATTTCATGAGAAAAGAACTTATAATTTCCCCCAAGAAACTTTGAATGTACTCGTAAATCATTTCCAAACTTTAATAAGACATCTGTGGTGCTTTTTGATGTTTGCTAGCTCTTGGATCATATTCTTTTGTTACATGGAAAAAAAACAACAACAAAACAGCATAAACCTTTTTCAAAACATCTATTTTTTTGGGGTGAGTAAATGATGACACAAGTTTTAATTTTTAAAACTATTCCTGTAATTATCATTTTAATATAGTTACATAGCCGATATTTGTCAGTTGTTTTTTAGGCTATATTATTTATATACTATTATAGTATTTATTAATATATTAATTAGCTTTTATTTTGATATTTTCAGTTTTCATTTTAATTTTAGTTTCTTTTAGTAATTTTAGCTTTGCTTTTTTTTATTTTTATTTCAGTTTTAGTTTTAATAATTGTAGTACTTAACTTAAACCTATTGTATTTCAGTTAGTTGTTACATTTAAGATTATTTTAACTAATATTTATAATTTTAGTTTAGTTTTATTTCAATCAACAAAAAATGATTTTTAATAGTTAACAAGAACAACATTGCTATGTGCACATTCTGTTGCTTTGGGAAAAAGGTAGTTCAAGCATCGATGTGCTTTTGTTGCTGGTAAACTGGTTATATACAGGCTCCCTCTACTGGAGGTTTTGATGTACTGCCACCGTGAAACACAGAGCCAATTAAGCACTAAAACTGAACAGTTCAAAGAGTGTTGAGATTGAGACGGGTGTTTCAGATGTGGAGAGTTTTTTCAACATCAATCCACGACTGAGATGCTATGAGATTCTACTGATGTAGCAGCCAGTCGGTGCTAATGCTAACTGAGCATGTTTCTGTGAGGCAAAACAGTAACTGGCTGTCACAATTATGCAAATCCACTCTCATTTTTTTGTGTTAAAACACACACGCACACATTTTCAAGTGTAATTCGATCTTTCATAGGCTATAAATACATGTCTGTGTTGTGCTTGTGCAGGTTAGCTGAATGTTTTTGGCGGAATGGCAGCTGTCAGGTCAGCGGCAGTACTGCGTTGTCAGGAACAGTCTGTCGAGGGCAGGAATCATGGGACACACACAGCAGCAGTTTGAGAGACAACTGTCTTATGGCACTTTGTGTTGCCATAGGCAACCTGTAAGAATTCTGTTAGGAAGTCATGGAGCCAGTGACAGAATTCATTCTGGGGAAGTTACATTGGAGCCCCCTAAAGCTGAGGCCTGCGCGCGGAGGAGGGAATGTGGGCGACTGAGTTCAAGCGCTCATTTCTCATCCGGGGAAGAAGACAAGTTGAGCCACACAAAGAAATGACATTTATGGCAGGTCTTTGTTGCTGTGCGGAGGACATCTTGTCCAGTTTTTCCTCCTGCCTATCCAAAAAAATGAAAGAAATGTTGAAAGTCAGTAGCCTACGAAAATTGATCGAAAGCCACTTGATTTGAGGAAATCAACTTCATAAGGTTAGGCCACACAACATCAGTATAATCAGTCACTGTGAAATAAAACATTCAAAGCAGGATTTATGAAGTCACTCCAGTTTGTTTAACCTGGGGAATGTGATTCATTGTGTACTCAGAGTACGTCAGCTGAGACGCAATTGAAAAATAAGATTAACGGAGTGCTGTATGTTTTTAATTATGAAGCGTAGTACAGAGTCAAATTAAGTGCAGCTCTTTATGTAATGGCTGAGTGATTAATATTGTCATGGGGAATTAGATTCATTATTTATGTTCTCAAACCTCCCATTCTTAAAGGGATAGTTCACCTAAAATGCAAATTTTGTCATTTATACTCACCCTTATGTCGTTTTATATTCGTAGGAGTTAGTTCTGTGGGACAAAAAAAAAAAATCTTTTTCATAAACTTACAATCACTGGATACTGGAGATTTCAAGCTTCAAAAAGTACATGAAAGCACCATAAAAGTGGTCCATATGACTCACACACTTAATTCCAAGTCATAAGTTTTGTGTGATGAACTAGACCAAAAATTATGTGATTATTAATGTGTATTTATGTAGTAAACATTTTATGAAAACATGTCTATTGAGATGGCCTTTAGTCGTGAATAATCACTTATTATGCGCCAGAGAAACGTGCGCGCAGCCATCTTTAGAATTTCGTCTTTGAACTTCCGTTTTTTTTTTTTTTTTTTTGCGGTAGCCCTGTATATTTCTTTGGCATCGCTTTCAAAGAATAATTAGCTGGTGAAGTGGATTTACTTATTGTAGAGTTAACAAAAGTTATCATGAGCATTGTAATGTTTGTCTTAACAAATGTCAGTAGACCAGGAAGATTTTAAAACGAACAGTTCATTCATAAATATGTAAGATCGCTGTGGAAATACAATCCGGAAGTCGAAAGACAACGAGCGCAGCGCTGAAAAGGGGCGGGGCTACATACGGTCTATATTGGTGCACCATCTCGCATGTCTTACTGTTTACTTATTAGATATAAATTGTTATCAAACAATATTTCTTTGAGAGTTCTTTCATTATAGCTTTGCTACATGCACATTTATAAAAAGTATATCCTGTAAGATTCAATAACAGCTATTATAGGCCTAAATGCTGTTTTGATTGGGCATGTGGCAATTTGACCTTGATAAATGACTGTCAGGCCTCATTAGCACAGCCTTCCAGCTGTGAGCCCTCCAGTGAGATGCTCCAGCAGGACTAATGAGACTGATGTGTAGGTTAATATTTCAATTTCTGCTGCATATATATAACTGCCTGTTTGTTATCAGACTCTTTATATAAGGACTTCAAAAGACTAATGATCAGCCCCTGACTGCATGAAATCATTTTCAATGCAAGCAACACACATTTCTGAGCTTTTATTAGCTTTTCAACTGATACAGAGCTTGATGCTGATGTCAACATGCAAGGTGATCTTAGCTATCACTCATTAAGCTGTCACAACTCAATTTCTATACTTCTAATGATATGCACTACCTTAAGGAACTCAGAAGAAATCATTTTACAAATTAAAATAAATGGAAATAAATGAGTCGATAATAAATAAGTTGATCTTGCCATGCCATATGCTGCTTTGGAAGCTCTGATTTCATTTTTAACATATTACAGGGTGCAAAGTGCAAACCAAACAAATCAGTCAACACAATTATAAACAACCGATAACATTCTGTTTCATGACATTAAACAAAATTCACATCTTATTGTGATAGTAGCTACATGGTCAAATTGAGGCAATCATAAACATACTACCACAGAAAAGGAATATCAAATAACAAAAATGACAAAACTCAATCATGATGCATTATTTTAAGTCTACTTGACTGTCTGACTGAAGAAGCCTGTGTTAAATTCTCGTACAAATATCAGATATACAGTATACAGATGCCTTCTGTGGGATGCAAAAGCATGCTGGAGCAGAAATTCACCCGGACTGGATAAGAAGCAGAAAATAGAGAAAGAGTTCACATATCAGATGACATATCCAGCCTAGTTTTACTACTTTTTTCGACACAAAAAATCCCTGGAGAAAGCGTCTTATAAGCCATCCACCTTGAGAAAGGTCTTCATTGCTCTGGACCAGATGTGGCATCTGTCTCTACTCCGTCTGTTCCCCCTGCTTGCAAAACACACACTTTTATTAGGTTTACTGTACTTGAATATTTAAGTTTGCAAACAAACAGCTGTCCAATCAACTATGAAGTAACAGGGTGATGATGTAACATCACAAATTATGCAAATTATTTTTTTTACTTAGTATTTTTGTCATTTTCCATTACAAATATCTAAAAGAATACACTCTTAAAAATAAAGGTTCCAAAAGAGGGGGTTTCGTGGTGATGCCATAGACATAGAAGAACCATTTCAGTGAACAGATCTTAAAAGATGTTTTTCTTAGCCTGAGGAATATTTTAATAATTTAAAGCAACGGTTCTCAACTGGTTTGGCTGTGGGACCCACATTTTCCCATGGTCATTAAGTCGTAACCCAAATTTTTAGGAAAACTAAGCAAATTTATTTCTCAAAAATTGGTGACACACACAAGTACCATCCTACTTTACTTAACACATAAAGTTATACAATAAAGTTAGTATGTTGGTATGAGCTACCAGTCATCAAAAATATATTTTTAAAAAAATCACACAAAGTGAAAATAAAGTGGTATTTTGGGTTAAAGATATGGAAACTGTTACCATGGTAAATACACAATACTAATATGAACTGTTAAACATATGGACACTGATCATGATAAATAGAATGAACTTCCTGCATGCAAATCCTTCCCAGTTTATTGGTACGTTTTGGTAATTTTATGACTTATGAATTGAACACGTAACTCAAGACGTTGCATGCTCGTAATTTAATTTTCTCTTTATATGTAGTGAAGTGACATACAGCGCGCCCCTCGCATTTGCGCGTGAGCACAGTAAAACGTCTGACAGGACAGGAAAGTTTGTTTTTTTGTTGTTTTTGTTTGACTACAGAATCTGCGATCCACTCAAAACGGTCTTACGACCCACTTTTGGGACCCTATAGTTGAGAAACACTGATCGAAAGAACCTTTTTCCACTATAAAGAACCATTTATGCAATGAAAGATTCCATGGAGGTTAAAGGTTCTTCAAGAATATCAAGAAAAAAATAAAAATAAATGATTCAACGGGAAAACAAGATTATTTTTCTTACCCCATTTATGTTTTCTTGTTTTAAGCAAAAACTTTTTTAAATTTTAAGCAAATGTATCTTGATTTAAGAATGTTTTGATATTTGTATACTAAAAAACAAGACAAAAATACTAAGAAAATTAATTTTTGCAGTGCTTGATAGCTTATATTGGCACTCTTCACAAATATATGTGACAAAGCATTACTTATTGATTGATTTTGCCTGAATATATGAGTTGATCTTAGCCGGTCTTTTATTTTTGTCCAAGTAAAACAGAGCACAGCCTCGTTTCGGCGATGCAGATGCACCTGAGGATAAAAATAACACTTCCATACATAAGATGCTTAGCAACTGAGAACTGGGTTGATGTTGCTTGGAAAAGGCCTAAATTCGGCACAGAGGTGGGGTAGAGCGGCACAGCTGAAGGAGAGATATTTGGGCCCGGCTAGAGGTTAGAAGGACACCTTCATTCTCATTGCTTGCCCCACTTTCCACATCAAATGACCAGATCTGCTTGGTTCCTCCTCAAAGGATGACGCAGATGAAGGTAGTTCAAATGGAAGCTTTGGTGTGAGAACATTAACGGTCTTTCCATCAGCGCTGGCCTATTTGTTGCTTCAAATTAGAATCCCAGCACACCTCTGGGGATCAACCAATCGAGAACCATTTGCATACATACTGAGTTGAGGGAAACAGTTTATCCAGCACCTCTAGAAAATTTTGTGCAGAACAAAACACATCACCCGAAAGAAAATTGAAAGGGGGATAAATCTGCACGAGGCTTTAATATTGAGTCAATTGTAGAGGCTTAAACCACCCACAAAAGAAATTAGATTTGAGAGTTCTGTGTCTCAGCAAACTGAGATAACAGAGAATACAGAGTTACTCTGTGGACTCTTTTGGCTGTCTGTAAATCAGTGAAACGGCTGCAATCTTAAAACAATCAGGGAAAATGATAGATGTGCTCATTAATAATTACTTATAATAATAATTATCCAAAGCACTCAGAGGGTAATTAAAAAGCACCCATGAGCATGTCTTATTATGTTTACTCAGTATAAAGATATGACTCATTAAGCATAACTGATTGATTTTTCATTTTGTTTCATTTTGGATTTTTTGTGTCTCATATACTATATAGTGGTCACAAGATTTTCAGCTTTTTGATTCTATATCTTTGATACACAGTACAGAAAATAGGTGAATCAACACTCTTGAACTCTCATTATAGTTCAGAGCTCTAGTTGTTTACTTCCAAATTCTGCAAGAATCTGTGAGGGTTTTGCCAAGCTGAGCTGGATCAAGAGAGCTGGCAACCTCTGCACCATGTGGGATGGTGTTGAGTCTAGTTCTTGTGTTCACTCTGACTGTTGGGGACAGTGACTAACCTGAGTCCCCTTGGCTGCCGTTGAGGGCCTCACCACTGCTGCTCACCTCCTCATTAGGCTTTTCACCGGGTTTCATCTTCTTCCGGGTCATATGACCACGGAAGCCGGCCTGGATTTTGGCGGCTGCCTTATTGGCCTCTGGGTCATCCAATGGGATGTCCATGATGTCCTCTTCCTCTTGTGGTTGGTTGCATTCCTCCTGACAGGGATGAACAATAATTTCAGCAGGGATGTATTGCATATTGATTTTGCTCTTTCTTAAAATGATTCAGACTATCTACTGAGATCTTATATACCACCCTAGTGGGTTTAGCATGATGTATCTCCTGCCCATTTGAGCCCCCTTGCAATGAATCACTATCCATCAGCTCCACAGAAATTTGTTTATGACCAGCTTCTCATGCACATCTACAATCACCAAGTGAACGATCATCTTCTCTATTACACTCTTAAAAATAAAGCAATGCCACATAAGAACCATTTTGGTTTAACCATTTTTTCTTAGTTTAATAATCTGAAGAACCCTTTTCCACTATAAAGAACCTTTTGTGAAATTGAAAGATTCCTTAAATGTCCTTCATTAAAGTTCTTTATGAAACCATACCAATGCCAACAAAGAACCTTTATTTTTATAAGTGCGAGAAACCTATACCTAAAAAAAAAAAAGAAAGTAAAACGAACTGAAATGTAATAAAACTACATAACCACCCAGATGCAAAGACCAACTGTGACCAGCTTCCTTCGCTCTGTGAAGCATGTCATCACACTTCATCAAAAAGTGTGTGGAGGGATGTGGTGTTATTTGTCTCATTATGTCTTCCTAAAGCTGTGAAACCACATGCTTTCTCCCACAACAACCAACATAGCATATGTAAAATGGCTCAGGAGAGGCTGGTTGGCAGTCTTTAAACAGTGTGTGTGAGGGTGATGAGCAGAAGTCCATTGTAAAACCTTGGTAGGAGCATGTCCACCCACTTTTGAACTAAGAATCAGCCTCTTTTCATATTAACCAAGCATTTTGCCAACATGCTCATATGTGGCCACAGGCAGAGGCGTTCCACAATCCCCCTATAAATAAGCATCTGTTCATTTTACTGCTGCCTCAGAGGCTTAGTGTAAGCTTACCCATGGATCACCTCTAATGAAACTGCGCAGTCACAAGCCTTTCCCATGTCTATACCAGTCCATTTAAATGATATGATTAAAGATTTGTCATATGCATAACAAACAGCAAGCAGAAATTCATCTCAGCAAAAGGACCTCTTTAGTCTATAAGCTCACAAAATTTGTTAATTAATTCATGCACAATAACTACATTCATTTTATGTTTTTCACTATTATAATGCCACTTTGTCTAAACAGGATAAAACTTTGCATGTTTCTTTATACTCTTAAATAGGATTTAAAAGATATTGTGGCAATTGGCCAGTGCTAACCTTGTTAATAGCTGCTGAAAGCTGATTGGCAGCTGATGACAGACACGTTTTAAAATATGCAAATGTCCTCATATGCCCTCTTGCATAATTATACATAAATTTACCTTTGTAAAATTCACGGAATTACTTACTCCATTCAGGGATTATAGCCACGCCCTGCGTTTTTTACTGGCTATAGGCGACCATGTTTAATCGAAAGTTCAACATATTTTACACCTTAAAAAAAAAAGAACTACTTGGCAGAAGTAGTTTTTTTTAAAAAATCCCATATAGCCACTAAAAATAAAATAAAATGAGATAGATAAATAAATAAACAACGAAACTTCAGGAAATATCGCCAAATGTAGAAGTGTATTTTGCTGTTGTTGTATATAGCGCCACCAAGAGCCCACGTTATTGTAATATTCATTTTCATTCCGCATATTATACACAGTTTGTAGATTAGGTTGATAAATATTTTTTTAAAATATAATATTATTAATAATAATAACACAGAGAAAAATTGGGATCTTTTGAACCCTAATAGCTAAAGCTTAAAACTGTATAAAGCTTACTCATTCTTACACTTTTCAAGGCATGAAAAGTAAACGGTTAAAAAGTGAGAAATGATAATGAGCATAAAATATGAAGACATAAACCCACCAAACCGTTCGTAAATTTACTGAACATGAAATTTACCGCTGCTGAATAAAGTTTCAAAACAAACATGTATAATGTTTCAATTTCTTGAACTAGAAAAAAGTTAAACGATGTTTCCTTGAGCCACTCATTCATTATCAAACCGATTCAGTTTAAATAAGGATGATTATTTATTAAATACTTTTCACACACACACACACACACACACACACACACACACACAAGCGATTAAACTAGTAGTACTTACGATATGACAATCCATGACGCGCAATTACAGACGCTGATAAACGTGTTCTCGTCTCGTGCAAGTGCAACACAGCGTAAACCTCCTCACAGGGCAAAATACCTTGGACGAATACGCCTCTCCTCCAACTATCCTTATAATTCAGAGTCTTTTAGGGTGGGAGGATAGAGGGAGAGAGAGATAACGCGTGCGCGCGCTGGAGACAGCGCGCGCGAGCATCATCATCATCATCACTTTGACACTGCCACTGACAGGTCTTTACTCGTTGCAAATATTCTGTTTAATGTTGACGTTTACAGCGCCATTATTCTCACTTTCCTGTCACCTGTTACCAAAAGGATCAGAGATTCTTGGTTAAGCCTTGAAGTGGAGAAAAATGGGATAGAAAAGGGACACACCATATGGTGTAAACCAATTATATAACATTACTTTAAAAATCCACAGTCCAAAATATTGCTGAGGGCTATTATCATAAGCTAAGAAAATACGAGAAGCAGCTCCCCACTTCTCAGTCAGTCCCACACAGTCCGTGCCTCCTCCACCCTGTGGCAATATACTGTAGAGTATGACAAACAGACAGTAAATCCATTGCCCTTTATTTCTCTAGAACATTGCTCCATCTCCTGCCTCCTACCCTACCAAGATTAAAGAGAGAACATGCAGCTCTGTGCTGTAATGGTATCACTTCTCTTTTCTTGGCATCTGTTGGATGTGTAAGGCTGGGAGCTAATGAAGTCGGTTCACAGAGCATCGAAGTGTTAAAACAGAGTTTCCAAGAAGAAGAAGAAGAAGATGAGGTGACTTTACAGTCGTGCTAGAGATTGATGATAGCCATGAATATTGTTCCTGAAAATAGAAACTACATGATTCCCTTGCTCCTCCTACAGCATATAAAGTCATTGGACAAGAGTTGATATAGGTCAGGTTAGATGACCTACATTGGAGCGAGAGGAAGAGAGCTTTGCTTTAGTGTGTGTCTCTAATTAACCCCTACAGAACTTAAATCACATGCACTTTGGACCGAGGATTGAAAAGTAAAGCAGCTAATAGGGTACATACAGTATTATGTTTCTTTGGAAAATCACACAACTCCAAAATCTAGATCAGTTTCTCCCTCAGATAAATGGTCGGTAAAATGTTTCCATGGAAACACCACCAAATCTGTCTCCTTCGAACCCCTTAAAAGAAGCATATGGATGGATATTATTCTGACCTCTTGGTAAAAGATCTAAAGCTTTTTGAACATCTCTTTCTGAAATGTTGCAAACATTTGTTTAAGTTTATGCATATGATGTAAGATGTATGTATAGTTTGAGCTTTTTTGACCCTCTTGCGGTCTTGTACTCACCAGCTGGACTATTTCAGGGACATCTTCAATCACTGTTCTCCAGAGAGGAACAGAGCCATGCTGTTGATCAGACATGTCCTTGAAGATTTTATTTTTACTTATTAACTTGGGACAATAAAAGGAACAGTCTGCATCCAAGTTAAGGATGACGTAGGGCTGTTTGATTATGGCAAGAATCATAATCATGATTATTTTGGGTAATATTAAAGGAGTAGTTCACCCCAAAATGAAAATTATCCCATAATTTACTCACCCTCAAGCCATCCTACAGGTAGGTGTATATGACTTTCTTCTTTCAGCCGAACACAATCAGGATTATATTAAAAAATATCCTAGCTCTTCCTAGCTTTGTAATGGCATTGAAGAGTTCCCGAGTTTTTGAAGCTCCAAAAAGTGCATCCATCCATCATAAGAGTAATCCATACGACTCCAGTGGGTAAATAAATGCCTTCTGAAGCAAGCGATGGGTTTTTGTAAGAGACATATCCATATTTAAAACTTTATAAACTATAATCACGGGCTTCCGCCAATGGCCGTACGCCCGTTCACGAGAGAGTTACGTGGTTTTCGCGAGAGCCGTCTATTCTCACTTAAAGGGTTAATTCACCCAAAAATGAAATTTCTTTTCCTTTTGAGGTCCAGAAAGGTACTAAAGACATTGTTAAAATAGTCCATATGACTACAGTGGTTCAAACTTAATGTTATGAAGCGACAAGAATACTTTCTGTGCGCAAAAACAAAACAAAAATAACAACTTTATTTAATAATTTAATAACTGTTGTCATACGCAGTTGACGTAGTGAACGCAGTGCAGGCTTCCGTGTTTACGTCCGAACACCAGCTCAGTATTGGCCGACGCTGTACACGTGAGCAGAAACCCTCGGATTTCATCAAAAATATCTTAATTTGTGCTCTGAAGATAAACGAAGGACTTACAGGTTTGGGAAGACATGACTTATAAAGTTTAAAATATGGATATTTTTATATTACCCCGCTGGAGTCGTATGGATTACTTTTATGATGGATGGATGCACTTTTTGGAGCTTCAAAAACTTGGGCACTCTTCAATGCCATTACAAAGCTGGGAAGAGCTAGGATATTATTTAATATAACTCCGATTGTGTTCAAAAGAAGAAAGCCATATACACCTAGGATGGCTTGAGGGTGAGTAAATTATGGGATAATTTTCATTTTTGGGTGAACTAACCCTTTAAGATCATGTTTATTTAACACTATTACTCAGTGATTTTGGAAACATCCTGCATTTATTGGAAAAAAAAAAGTTGTATTATTGAGAGTTTTTTTACTTGAACTTTAAATATAGAAAAACAGAAAAACAAATAAAAAATAAATGTAAAAATGTATATATATATATATATATATATATATATATATATATAAATAAAATAATATAAAAATAAAAGTAAATTAGATCAAAATAAATAAGATCATTGTTGTTGTAGTGCACTTCCACAGCCTACTGAAAACAATATTTAGGGAGGAGCGAAAGCACACCACTGTAAAGCAAAGGGGTGCGCTGGATTTATTAAACAAGACAGAACGAGAGCATCATTGCAAAATGGAATGTGGGACAATTATTGTTGTATCTCTAAGATTTTTTTCATAATCGTTGGAAGCCAAAAACGTAATTCAAAATAAAATTTGATTAGCCCGACCTTAGGATGAGGCTTCTATCACAACATTAAATCTAAATTACGCAACCCATATTTTTTTTTATACAAATACCATATTTTTTGTTTATCAAATGAGAAGGGGGTGAAATAAAAGAAAAAACCTTACCTTTGGTTCACTGCTGTCAGGATTCTCCTGGTTCTCACTTTCAAGTATCGATTCCTGGCTTTTATCTCTTTGCTCCTCCAACTGATCCTCCTGATCTGCATCATTCTCAGTCTGTTCTTGTGACTCTGTAGGATGTTCTTCACTGATAACCTCCGTTTCTCTCTCTAGAGGCCTGGGCTCAGCTTCTTCAGCTTCCTTTGGTTCAGTATCATGAGTTCCATCATCCTCCTCATCCTCAGTTTTTACCATATTTTGCTGAGGCATGTTTGAAATGTCTGGATCCATCTCTTCAGCATCACTGTCAAGATCACTTCCTTCATTTACATTCTCTGTGTTTAGATCTTGCTCAGAAGCTTCCGTTACATCAGTATTTAAAATGTCATTGCTTATCATATCCTCTGTTACCTCATTTTCACTGATGATTAGTTGGGAAACTGGCTTTGGGGTTTCTAAAAGGTCTTCCTCCATAATTGCATCCATATTTTTAGATGTACTCTGTTCATCAGTGCTGTTCTCAGCTTCATGCTCATCTGTATGAGTAAGAC
Source organism: Ctenopharyngodon idella (assembly GCF_019924925.1). Lineage (NCBI taxonomy): Eukaryota > Metazoa > Chordata > Actinopteri > Cypriniformes > Xenocyprididae > Ctenopharyngodon > Ctenopharyngodon idella. The sequence continues at coordinate 26,659,695 of NC_067234.1, read as the reverse complement.
ACTGATGGTCAACTTCATCTAGAACATCTATGACTTCGCTTTTACTGTCATATGTTTCATCACTGTAGTCAATATGCGCGTCTTTCATTTCCATCAGTGATTTACTATTGATATCAGATGTGGAATCAGCTACATCTTCTACAAAGTCATTGGTGCTACTGTACTCATGATTGGTCTCTTCTTGATCTTCAATGTCTGGTAAGTCATTGTTTTCTTCAATATGTTCCTCTGATTCCTGCCCTGTTTCAACTGCACTTTCAGTAACATCTTTTTCAAAGGTACTTTCAGCTGAATCCTCTACATAAACCTGCTCAGTGTTCTTTTCCTCTTGGTCAGTGTCTTCTAATAAAGTATCAACCATTTCTGAGACTCCCTGTTCAGCATCTTCAGTATTGCCATCATCATCATCGTCATCATCATCAGACATTTCATCTGCTGGTTTGCCAGCATCCTGCTCAATATGTGAAGAGGTTTCAACAAAAGATTCATCATGTGATTCAGACTGTTCTTCATTTGGAGGCAACAGTTTTGGGCTTTCCAAGTCTCTGTTGTTCTCAGTAGATTCAGATGGGTGGTTTATCTCTTCAGCACATACATCCACATTTGCAAGACCACCAAAGGAGGGCAGAGGTGTAGGCTCAAGTTCGGATCTGCAGATATCAATATCTGTAGCTTCCTTTGCAACCTCTTGATCTTTCAGTACCTCTGATGTTTGTTTTGGAACCCCGCTAGGGTCTTTCAGCTCTTGAGCACATATATCAACATCTGCTGTTCCCACATAGGGAATATCTGCAGCAGGTGCATGTTCCCTCTCACTGGATTCCTCATCGAGCTTCTTTTCTAAATCATATTTTTCAGTGTCCTCTGAATTATTATTAGTGTTGAGGTCTTTTAATGCAGAATGTTGGGTTTCATTGTTTCCAAAAGTTTCAGAACGGCCAGCGTAGTTTCTGAAATTTGACACGTAAGAAGGCAAGGATAATTTTATATGCAACAATGATTGATAATATAAGTAAATAAAAGCACAGACAAGTACAACAGGAGTAATAAATGAATCCTAATGTACAACCCAGATGCATATCTGTGCTCTGACACTACAATCAATCGTCTGAAAGCCGCCCTCGGCTTGATCAAATGATCGAAGCCCTGCCTCAGAGACGGAGAGCCACCCACCGAGCTTCATCCTGCTGTAATGTTTTAAACCTGCTGCACTGCAAGAATGTACAACCAGAATCAAGGAAATCAAACCAAAACTACAGGCTATCCTAAAAGTTTTATTGTCTAAATTTTCACTCTGTCTTCACTTCAGTCTGTCTTCATTTAGATTCTTCTCTCATCTGGAAATCTGTTAGGGGGAGTAAAAGCGAAATCACATTTTCTCATCCACACACCTTGTATTTATTTTAGGTGAAATGGAGTTTCCTTGTGTTGCTGTGAGCTGTTTTGAAAAGAACGAACAAACATGCATGTTAGAAGAAATAACTGAAATATAATCTAAAGGTTCAGAGAGCGTTGTCTCATTTTTTAGATACCTTAAACGAGTGATTATTGTAGAACCTGTCTTCCAACTTTGCACCCCACTCTGCTGGGTCTAGGCCACTTTCTGGAACAAAACATACATTCTTTAAACATTCATTATGTTCAAACATGCATTGACAATAGTAGATGTAATAATAGTAGTCGTTGAAAACAAAATAATTTCTGCCTTAGACAAAGGCATACCGTATAAGCAAGTAATGACGAACTCATACTGTATATGAGTAAGTGATATATCATCAAAAACTATTAAACATCAAGATCAAAGGAAACCATCTCAGTCACCTTCTCTAGCTTTAAGAAGCCCTGTGAAGTAGAGAGCAGCAAAGGTAGGGATGTCCTCAGGCTGGTCTCTCAAAACTTCCCTGGCAAGACCTTCCAATAAATTCCCAAAGCCTTTAGGGATCCGCAGGTTTGTGTTGGAGAAGGGAACAGACATCTTATACAGAACCTCAAGGAAAAAATAGGAATAACATACATTCATTAATTATTAATGGCGTCGACAGGCTAATTTACAGCACATTTTCCACATAATTCCAAAAATTATTTAATAAAATTATTTATATCTCGTCAAAATGTTTTAGTTTTACTGCATGACATAGGCTACACATATTGACAGTGACATATGTTGTGCTAAAAGTCATCTAGATGAAAGACAAACTGGCGTTTGTTTAATCAGTAAAATGAACGACACATTGTAAAACATGTTCTATCAAAACCACAGTTTGTTTGAACCACATTTTGATCAACCACAACTTGTTTGGTTAAATCGGTAATCACAATATATATTTAATCATATTGCAAGGTGGACTGGTGTGATGTTTCTTACCGTTTAAAACGAGCTGAATGTTGTCAACCGTTGCTATGCAACCAGCACGTGGTTCCAACTACCGAAACCAGATAGGGTCAAAACGATTCAGATTCAAGTTGCTTAAAATATTAGTTGTATATTACCAATATAGATATTTAAACACGCAATATAAAATTTTAGGAATAAAACACAACAACAACAATAATAACAATACAAAACCAAATAAAAATTAATTAATTATTTATTGCGAAACATCAAACAAAACACTAAAAAGAGTTCAGTAGCATTTTAGAATTTAATTACTGGGTATTCTGTAGCATTAATGTAGCTATGGGTAACAGGTGATTTTCTGTCGGCTCGTGCATGCTCGATTCGCGAATCGCGAGTCAATCGGTCAAACGTTCTAAATTGATTCACAATTCAGTCTGAATCATTCAAACAGTTCCCTAATCACTGAGTCGTTGAAAGCGGTCTCTTCAGAAAAAAGTAATGGGATATATTAAAACAAAAAGAACAAAAATAAAGTTGGATGAAGAGGATATTTCCCTTTCAATCAATTAAAACCAAACCTGCAAATGCACCCTGTCGTTTGTCAGCGATGAAGTTCATGAAGTACTGCAGGTAAAGACATTTTCCAACAGTATCAAAACATTAACAGTATACAAATGCAGTTAATTTGTTTTGTTTTTTTTCATGTTTTTTTTTTTGTTTTTTTTTACCATATAAATACCATAAACACATTTCAGAGTCCAAATCTCGCTAAATGTGTGAAGTGTGAACGAAGTCAAGGGCTTTTTTTTCATCAGTAGTAGGGCACTGCAACAAGCTAGGATACCAATGTAAGGTGGTAGGATGGTTTGGGGCATGTTCCCCCTGGAATTCACAAAAATCATTATAATTTAAGAGGGGTTTCAACTTTTTTTTTTTTTTTTTTTTTTTGGAGCCTACTATTGGGGGGAAAAACACATTTGTGTAATTGTACTTTAGACACTATAAATGACTTTAACCATGAAATCAAAATGGACACTTCAGTTTTTTTATGGACTATTTTAGTATTTATTAAAAATGACTTATCTGTGCACATCATTATTATTATTTTTTTTAAATTCATGTGCCCTCCCTCGTAATCAATAACTACCCCACCTTCTTGCAGTGACTTCTCTTCTCTTCTCTTCTCTTCTCTTCTCTTCTCTTCTCTTCTCTTCTCTTCTCTTCTCTGATGACTGTTTACTAGCAGGAGGGCAGGACAACCTATCACTCACATGACATCACAGCAATAGCAAACCACAAACATCCAATCAATTCCCAATGGACAAAATCAAGTCCCGCCCTACATTTTTTTCTTGTTCAAGAAACTGTTTTACTTGGATACATCACAATTGGTGGGGAAAAATAAGGCTATCGCAACTTCCGTTTCATGACGCATTTAAGTCAGACCTTCCTGAACAAAAAAAAAAAAAAAAAAAAGCAAAGATGCCAACAAAGCAAAAAATGTATGTTTTTATGAATTGCAAGACAAATGTAATACAGTAATTAGTTCCTTCAAGAATATAAAAGCATGACACACAAATAAGTTTACACAAGCATTCAAAGTTTAAAGGTTTTTAATTGCAGTTAACAAAAATTGTAAAGACAGCAATTCAAGATTTTCACATTTTGCCTTCTATTTTTCTTAATTAGAGATGCAGTTTTTTTTAAGTAACTAACTAAGAGCCTCACAGGAGTAGGTAATTACAGCATATTCAGACGTTGTGCTTAATTTTCTAGTGACCTCTTTAGAGTGGATGTGCAGTCTGTCAGCTGAAGCATGTAGTAGCCCTGCTCTGGTCTCATCCCTCCATCTCTGCAAAACACATTCACACTGTCACTCATCAGGTCCCATGCAATTAAATAAAACCTGCTGGAAAAAATACCTAAATAATTGTATTTATTTATAATATATTTTTTTCTCACTGGTCTTTGGTTTTTTGAAGTCTGGTTAAAGGTGTCAGATATATCTGGATTGCTGGATCCCCTCACGGAGATCACAATGTCAGCATAAGGGACTTCATGATCACTCTGGCTGTCTGTTAAATAAATCAATTTAAAAAAAAGTTAACTCTTTAATCATACTACCAGTCAAACTTTTTCCAGATGAGTGTAAGTTTGTAATGTTTGTAAAGTTTGTAATGTTTATGAACTGAAATCTCTTCTGCCCACCAAGGATGCATTTATTCGATCAAAAATAAAGTGAAACAGTAATATTGTGAAATATTATTGCAATTTAAAACAACTGTTTTCTATTTTAATATATTTAAAATGTCATTTATTCCAGTGATGGCAAAGCTGAATTTTCAGCATCATTACTCCAGTCTATCATTCTAATATGCTGATTTGCTGCTCAAGAAACATTTCTTATTATTATCAATGTTGAATACAGTGGTGCTCCATAATATTTTGATACACATTTGTTCAGGATTCTTTGATGAATAGAAAATCAAAAAAGCATTTATTTGAAAAATATTTTTTTTTAGTCTTTCTCTACTGTCACTTTTGATCAATTTAATGCATCATTGATGAATAAAAGTATTAATTTATAATATATATATATATATATATATATATATATAATTTTATATATATTAATATATATAAATTGAGAGAGACCTTGAGCGATAGGCCTTATCACCACAGCATTTCTGGATGGAACCCTGCAAGAGACCAGATACTGCTGATGAAATACTGCTGATTTGATATGTTTTGCTACTTCGTAATGATTCATTTTACATATAAAATAATGCATTACCTTTCATGGACTATGTTAGTAGAATCCATTATCTTACACCCTCTTCTGTAGCACAGATACACCAGATGGGCCGTCAGGACAACCACTGCAGACACTGCAAAAGCTGCGAAGACCTTGGCCCAGGTAAATCCATCTGTATGGCAAAATGCTGACTTGATGGACCGTGTTGTATGTGAATCTGAAAATGAGTTGATATATTTTTGGAAGTGTAAAACACTCACCTAATGTGTTAACCTCTATATCCACAGTGAAAGCCTGCTGAGTGCAAGTTCCTTTGGTTTGGCATCTGTATCGTCCATTGTCCTCTGCTTTGATTTCACTCCACTCTATTACACTGTCATTTTTTTGGGTCAAAGGAAGGGTACTGTTTTCTCTGACCCACTGCACCTCACAGTGTTTGATGTCAGTGGCAACACAGTGAAGTATGAGTGAGGTTCCTGCCATCACTTCAATGGTGGAAAATGATGTAAGTACCTCATCTGACTCCGTCTGACCCCTATACGACTTTACTCTCAAAGATGGACCTAGACCAATAAGACAACATTCAAAAAATAACACAAACCAATAATAGTCTTAAAAATAGCACAGTAAGTAGAACTATCCTTACAGATCCACAACTTAGACTCACCAGCTGGTCCTTTAGGAGGTGTTACTTGTTCTTTGGATTCATCTATATGAAGAATTATTGCACATATAGTGAGAAAAGGCCGTTTGTAAACAGGTTATTCATCATTAACAGTAAATTTAAATTACCGTGAACTTGCAGCATTATCAGAAGCTCTGTTTTACGAGGAATGCCTGGTTTGTCACTCTCTTCAGAAAAGCAAGAATAGTTATAATGCGTTTGCTCCATAATTAGATGAGGTGTGTATAAGCTCACAGTGCACATGTCTCCTAATTTGAATGTTTTATGATCCCAGTGGCACTTGCTACATACTGGAGTTTCTTCCCATTTCCAGTCACCACGAGTGAATCCACTGGAACAGTTGTAGGTACAGTTTAAAGTAAAAGGTTCTTGGAGTCTTGCATTTTTAATTTCAGAACTCATACTTCTTACAGCATCTGTAAAGAGCCATAAAGTTAACAGCAACTAGAAATTACACTTATATTAGTATTTAAATTATTATATAAGTAGACCTATTTATGGAAATATTTAATATACCACATTAGATATAATTGATTCATATTAAATAGAAATGATAGTATAGCATCGCCAGTGACATTACCTTGGAATCCTAATTGTAAAAGCAGCATCACAGGAATCAGAAACATGTTTTGGCATTCGTTCAAGATACTTGTTCATATATCTGCATGCATAAATGATAATTGGTATATAGCAAATGTGAAAAACAAAGGGAGGCTCCTCCCCATACGGTGAGCTTTATTTACAAATAGCACCTGCCTCCGGAAAATGTGGTTAACTGAGCTGTTGGTACATCATGATGCATGGCAAAATGTCATTGGGTCTTCTGCAGCTTCATTTGCATGGCACTAGTTTTCTTTGATCATTTAACTAAATATGTGTACGTTATTTATGCAATAGATATAAATTCATTAATATAGGGCATGTCTTATGGAAGTTATATTTGAATGTCAATAAAATGGCACGGTTCAATGGTTTTGGTTCATGATGAAGTTGTTTTTACCTAATTAACATTTTCCATGGATCTAAACAATTTAAATGGAAATTGCTTGAGTGATATTAAAAGAAGTTCACAGCCTGACTCTTGATAACATCCATGTTAATGAATCAAAGTGGCTTTCCCAGCAGTTTGATTAATTTATCACCCGATTGCTGCAGTAAGCTGGATCACTTTCACGCTTTGCAGTGGAAACTTTAGAGTAAAACAGTTTGCACAGCTGCAGAGGTTTGAAGCTTCATTTGAATGTAAAGGAACAGGAAACATCCTGCCTTCGCATTACCACAAAAACCTACAATCTATTTTAACATTTACTGCTCTGGATGCTATTTTACATGTTTGTGTTCCTTTTTAATGTGTTATTTGTTTTTTTTTAATGCTTTTGTTTTCAAATGTTCACTGTAACAGTGGGTGGGTGAATATTATGAAGAAATGTTCAGGTCAAAATGAAATTGAAAATCAATTGTCTTTACCATAGTGCAAAAATGTTTCAAACTATATTTCTTTTTTATTTATTTTGGGGAGACTGTTCATTCAAATGTAAGCGCATGTAGACATAAAATATTTATTCTCCTAACATTAAGAAATCCGAAGGTAAATAAGATCCTGTACAGTCCATGGTTTAAAAAACAGACTGATATTCTAGACAGTAAAGTTCACAGTTCTGCCCAGTGAGTGTATCACTGGCTTCTGACTGGAATTGAGTTACATGGCTTGAATTTCACTTTCAATTATTGAGGTGTCCCTATTCACTGATAGACTTAAAGGGGCTATAGAGCGACTGAGGACAGAAGTCCGCTGCGATGTAACGGGGAGCTTAAAAATGATCGCCATGAACCGATATTTTCTTTTATTTTTCTTCTGCGTAACATGGAGTGGCTTCAGAAAGAGATGGAATGTCTTTGTATCAGGTATGCACCATCAGCTTGAGATGAAATTCATTAGGTATAGACTAGTGTACAAAATAAATGAAACGTGGTTACTGATTAAGCATTGGTAATTGATGCAGTTAGTAATTATTTTTTAATATCTTGATGATGCAGGAGCTGACATGAGGCCTGAGAGTTCAGATTGTTTAATCTACTGTAATTGGACACAAATATCATGCCCGGAGGGAACCTATTTTTCATCAGGGATCTGCCTTGAGTGTCCCGCAGGGCAGTTGTAAGTGTGATTTTCATTTTATAGAAGAGTTTGTGTAATTGCATCAAACTTCAAAAAAAAAAAAAAAAGATTTTTCCCCCTTTTCCTGGCTTTTCAGCTGTCTTGGCAATGTGTCTGCACCCAGAAAATGCCCCACTGGCATGTTTAACCCTTATACTGGGAAAAGCAGCATCCAGGATTGCCAGGTATCCTAGCAGATTTATTTTGTATCATTTTTATATATATTTTTTTTCTATTTTATTATTATTTTTATTTTTTTATATCTGTGTGTAAATGTGTGTGTGTGTGTGTGTGTGTGTGTATGTATACAGTGAAACCAAAATTTATTCAGACACTTTGAACATTTCATTCATTAATACAGTTTATTCACTATAGTTTAAATAAAATGGTAATAAAATATGACAAGATCTCAGAGTTAAACTGTGTCAGAAAAAAAAAAATCTTAATTATGTCAGATAACACTTAAGCAAAACATGGTCAGGTCAAAGTGTCTGAATAATTTCTGGTTCCAAATTTTTATCAGTTTTACTGGTAGTCCACTGTATGAAGAATTTTTGGGTATAGTATGTCACAGTTTACTTTATTTTGCTATCCTCACTTACATAAATGAACTATAGTGTCCTGCACCCACTAGTAAAAATATTATTTAATAAAAATAATATTATTTATTCACTGTATTTACTTTTTTTTAAAGGGTTAGTTCACCCAAAAATGAAAATTCTGTCATTAATTACTCACCCTCATGTCTTTCCAAACCCCTAAGACTTTCGTTCATCTTTGGAACACAAATGAAGATATTTTTGATGAAATCCGAGAGCTTAATATCTTAATTTGTGTTCCGAAGATGAACAAAGGTGTTATGCTTTGGAACGACATGAGGAACGACAAATTAATTAATCCTTATTATTACACACACACACACACACACACATATGTGTGTGTTTGTGTGGTTCAGGTATACTCTACCTTATGGGGGCAAAATGTCCTCACAAAAAAGGCAATATCTAAAATCCTTGTCCTTTTTGGTCTCCATGAGGGAAAACAGCTCATAATAAGTGATGTTTGTTTTTTGTGATGGGTTGGTTTAGGGGTAGAGGATAGAATATACAGTTTTTACAGTATAAAAATCATTATGTCTACGGAATGTCCCCATAAAACATAAAAACCCAACATGTGTGTGTAATTGTTGGTGTCTTTTAAAGCCCTGTGTCCCAGGTTTGGTTAGCACAGAAGACCGTGTGGAATGCAAGCTTTGTCCTGCTGGTTTCTCCTGTGACAGCGCATCAGGCAACCTTACAGCATGTCTCTCAGGACAGTATTCTCCAGAGGGGCTCACCCATTGCCTGCCGTGTCCCTTTGGCTTTGTTTGCATAGAGGGTTTTCAAATGAAGGTGGGTACAAACTGATGTTCTGCTTAAGATAATTTTCTTCTCCATATTGGTAATATTACACTTTTTTATTTGTTTGTTTTACCATTTTAGTGTGGCCCTGGAGAAGAACCAAACTTCAATCAGACGGAGTGTGTTGACTGTGCTGAAGGCTACTACTCCACTCTGTGCAGTGCTCAATGTCACCCATGTCCCGCAGGTAAACATGGACTCCCATGTTTAATTCACATGCATTTGATGTCTTGCTTGCACCTACTACAGCCAAAATAAACACACATCAATGTCACAACATGGCACACACACTTACAGGCACAGAATTCCTTGTAAATCCCTATAAATATATTCAATTTCCTCTTTAAGGAAGCCACTGTCCGTACAAAAAGATGTCCGCACCTCTTCCTTGTCCCGTGGGCCATTATTCATACATGCCGGGCCAGACTGAGTGTAAAAAATGCAATGGTTCTTCAGCCAGCAGGAGTACAGTGACTCCGGTCTGGTCAAGGGGACAGTCTCATCTTGGTCAGAGGTCAAGACAGCTTATCTCCTGTCCCCCTGGGACATACAGAGACGGAGAAAGATCAGACTGTGTTGTGTGTCCTGCAGGTGAGTCAGTATTTCAGGTTGGGCTGCATGCTTTTCACATTCAATACCACATTTTGAATGGTAATGTTTTTTTTGCAGGACATTACTGTGTTGCAAATATTGCGATACAGTGTCCGGCAGGAACTTATGGACCAAAGGAGGGGCTACAGAGAGAGAGGGACTGTGCAATCTGTCCTGCAGGTACTAATACTGTTCTACAGCTTTACTTATATTTAGTGATCTCAGTTTTCATTTTACCTGTGTGTCTATTTGCTGATATCACAATTAAGCAATATAACATGGCATGCTGTTTGTTTGATTGTCCAAATGGGCTGTAAAAATTAGGTACAGCATGGACTTTTTTTGCTGGTGAAATTTCAATGATATTTTGGGAATGTGACTGTACCTTTAAGGTGAGCTCACATTTACCATTCCGTGGCAAAAACTCACGAGTGAAATCCACTGATTCTAATTGGAATCTGTGTGATCAGGAATTTCACATGCAGATTTTGCAACAGGTTTTTCACGCAAATTCGCTGTGTTGACCAACAGACTGTTGCTTTATTTGAATGTGGCTTGAATTTTTTGCCAGCGAAATTTCACTAATGTGAACATCTTTTAGTCTTTTTTGCTCCGCCAGCTAAAATTGTTCCAAACAAAGTTGAAGCACGATGAACAGATACACGTCCCTGTGCTGTTTTGTTGCTGAATAAAGTGATCTTGAGTGTTTTTAACCAATCGGTTGTTTGAATTCAATGACTCACTCACTTGTCGCCACCTACTGGCGTAACGATGTAACCTGCAGAAAGAGTCGCTGTAAAATCCCCACCACTAACAGGCAGACTGACATTCTGGAACATGCAAACAGACAAGAGGAGTGGTACAAAGAGACAAACGTCCCAGCCAATCAAATTCGAGAACCAGAACTAGATAATATGTAATATCGTAATATGCATGATAACAGCTGGAAATGTTTTGTTCTTCTCAGGATTTTACTGTTTGGAGGGCACCTCTCGGAGGCCGAGCTCTCAGTTTCTGTGCCCACAAGGGTATTACTGTGAGGAGGGCACGGGTGTGCCGCACGGGTCACCTTGCCCTGCTGGAACCGCAGGAGGACAACTGGGTCAGACAAGTAGGGCAGCTTGCAAGAGGTGTGCAGAGGGTCGCTACTGTCCCTCAGGTTAGGGCATGAACCCATTACACACATATGCATGATCATGTTTATACACACACATGCATACTATACATTATCTTTTGCTTTTTGTTGTCTTTACATTATCTGTGATAGATTACTGGCTTTCCATAAAAATACTTGTTTGTAGAAACAGTCTAAATCGTTAAATGTTATGAGTGTGTTTAGCGAAAATGACAGTACAATGTAGCTTTTATTTTCCTAAACCCACAAGAACGACTGCTGTTGAACCGTTTCCTGCCCTCAGCTGTTTCCTGACTGTAAAGTGCTGTAGAGAGTGTGTGATGTGGGTCAGGAGTGCAGAGAAGATGGAAAAGTTGTTTGCGATGTTTTTCATCATATGCTAAAACACCACAATTTCTGTTTATATGATTTATTGTTGTACTAAACGTAGATAAAACTAAAGGCATTGTATTAAAGTTCTGTTTGTATTTAGTAACTGATTTCTAGTTGTTATTTAAATATATGTGTGTGTGTATACACAATGCATGTGTGTATATGTTTTTTTTTTAATAAGAGTTGAGTTTTAAAGTCAACTTTTAAGAGTACATTATCCTCAAAAGCTAATAGACATTTGCTAAAAGCCAGAACACTTTAAACCCTCCTTGATTTTAGGTTCTGCAGGTCCTGGTTTGCTTTGTGCCCGTGGGAGGTACTGCCCAGCAGGCACACTCAGTGAGATCTTATGCCCAAAAGGGACCTTCACCCCACATCAGGGGGCACTGAGTAAGATTTCTTTCTTAAAATCTTTAATCTCATTAAAGCACATACATATAAATCTGCTGTTGGGTTGATATTTGTCTCTCTTTTCATCATAGGTGTAAAGGACTGTTTAAAGTGTCCACCGGGCTTCTATTGTCCAGAAGGAACAAGTGACCCGATGCCTTGTCAGCCAGGCACCTTTAACCCTCTGGAGGGGCAGGATGCTCTGGCAGACTGCAGACCTTGCTACCCGGGCAAAGCATGCACACAAGTTGCACTGAAGTTTCCTGATGTGGATTGTATGCCAGGGTTAGTGCCTTTCACACATGAGAATTTTTTTAAAAACCAGCCTAAGCTTGTTTCTCAGACTTCTCAGGCCAGTGTTGGTTGGATGTTCTGGGCAGGTACTTGGTTTAAAGGTCTGGTCAGGCTGATGAAAACTGGTTGAAAGCTGTTTAGCAGAATTTGAACATCTGCTTTTTGATCAAAATGTGTTTGTTTTTTTTTCTTCAGGTTTGTGTGTCCACCAGGTTCTGCCCGACCAAACGACCCATCCAATGCTTGCCCTCCTGGTACCCTTAGTAACCGCACAGACCTCACTGACCTCTCCCAGTGCCAGCGGTGTCCTGCTCGTTTTGCCTGTTTTAGAGGTGTCGGACTACCTTCAGAGTTTAATGTCATGTACTTTATACATTTATAAGTTTTATTTACCTTTAATTTTTAACTATTTAACAATTTCACGCCTTTACAGGTACTGGTGGTGTCCAGAGGCCTCCACTCTTTTGCTTTCCTGGGCATTACTGTCCTGCAGGCACTATGTTCCCCACTCAGCACAAGTGTCCTGCTGGTACCTGGAATGATCAAAGTGGACTGGAGTCAGAGCGCGAGTGCCGGCCTTGCCCAAGAGGCTGGTACTGTTTAGCAGGAGTGGGCACTCCCTCTGGAAGATGCCACTCTGGACACTACTGCCCTGAAGGTATTAAAGCTTTTTGAAATATCTGAATGTTCTTCCTCTTTGAAGAAAAACATTAATTTCAACTTAATTTTAACTGGCCTACAGTAACATCTGAATAGAGCCATAAAAATGTATTTGTATTCATTGCAAAGCCATTAAAATAATCATTACCTTTAAAGTAATGTATATGTGTGTATATATATATATATATATATAGTATATAGTGTATTCATTTATATTGCTGAAGACCCCTGAAGTCGTTTGAGATGTTATATAGTGTATGTGTGTGTATCTCTACAGGTACATTATATGGCTCACAGCACCCATGCCCTCCAGGCACCTACAGCACAAAGATAGGTAATGGTGGAAAAGAGGACTGTCAGGTCTGTCCAGAAGGCTATTACTGTAAAGAGGGTACATCCAAACCCACTTCCTGTCCACCGTGAGTAACAGTCCCATTGGCTGAAATAAAGCTGGGTAAGAGTTCAGTGGATTTAACTTTTCCTGTGTGTCCAGTGCAACATTTCGTCAGATAAAAGGGGGACGGAGAGCAGAAGATTGTTCTGTGTGTCCTGCCGGCTACTTCTGTCCTCATCCAGCCACAATCAGCCCAAAAGTCTGTGGAACAGGAAGTTATTCTGTAAGCCAGACAGGTCGTTGTAATCGAATGCGTGTTGTCTTACTGTAACAAATAAATTACATTTCATTTATCCATCTCCCTCTCTTCTGGTTCTCTGTCTTGCACTTTTTTTCTTAGGATGAGGGATCAGAGGAGTGTCTGCCATGTTTGCCAGGTCACTACTGCAGCGATGAGACCACCAGTGAGGAGGCCATGCTCAGAGTAATGGTTTGCCCTCCGGGTTTCCTCTGCTCAAAGGGCATGGATCGAGAACCCCAGCGCTCAGCGGTATTCTGCCCAATAGGCTTTTACTGTCCTGGTGGAAGTGTTGTAAGTATCATTTCAAGGGTCAGAAACATTACAACCATCGTCGATCATCATGTCAGATGATAAATGGCACGAAACATAGCAATTATTTTCTTTTCTATAATTTACCTCCCACTCAGGATCCTAATCCTGTTCCATGCCCCAAAGGGACCTACAGTCGACAGCCAGGTCTACGTGACCCTTCAGACTGCACAAAGTGTCCAGAGGGAAAATACTGCTACACAGAGAATCCCCAGGAAGAGCCCATTATTGAACCAGTATGGCTCCCTTGTAGTTTTCCATATAAACCATTTAAACCCGTTTGTTGATTTATTTAACGTATTAAAGGGATAGTAAATCTGGCTCCTGGAGTGAAAGGTCCTTTAGATTTTGTTTTATTAGTATAAAACAAACAAGCAAGCCCATCCCAGGTGAGAAAAAGTAACGCAAAAGTAACATAACATAACTTTTCATAAAAAGTAACTAACACAATTAGTTACTTTTTCAGGGAGTAACACATTATTGTAACGCATTACTCTTAAAAAGTAAAACACCATGGCTCAAAAAATACAACAATTTAATAATGGACTCTCACAGCAGTAATGTTTCGAGCACACAAGCTCTTCATTTATTTATTTGGAATAAACAAGGAGTTATCTAGAAGAATGTCCAAGCTGCTCTTTTTTTTTTGCATACAATGTAACTGAATGGTGACCACGGCTGTGTCGGTTCCCATCCTCTTTCATTGTATGGAAAAGAGTTGGATTTGTGTGAACTATCCTTTTAACATGTATATTATTCCTATCAGACAGGAAACTGTCCTGATGGATACTTCTGTCCTCTTGGTACCGGACATCCAAACTCGTTTCCATGCCAGTCGGGTTTCTTCAGGAATGACTCGTATGGGCATGGAGGAGAAGCTTGTGTGGAATGTCCTCCTGGTCACTACTGTCCTACTCTGGCCACACACACTCCTACAGTCTGTCCACAGGTAAATGTAACTAATGCTGGGTACACACTACAAGATAATCGGGCTGATTTTGGGCCGATTTCTCCCCTTCCGACACTCCTAGGTATGTCCCGATTATCTTGATGGTTCTACAGATTATCTTATCAGATTTTCCTGTGGTGTGAGGTGTGTTAAGAGTGGCTGAATCTGCTCGGAAGAACGTCGGAGGCGCCCCGATCGCGAATCAGAAATCCTGAAGTGTGGGGGGAACCCCGAGGACAAACGCGCACACGCTATGGAGATTATGATGTGAAACGAAACAATATCCAATCAGAAAGCGAGCTGACAGAAGACAGAAGCATAACAAACGCAGTTATGGCGCAACATAAAGTTAAATGGATTTGGACAGCAGAGATGGAGGATCAACTTGACGATTTGTGGCAACAGCACAAGTATTTATACAAAGTGTCTTGTAAAACATACCAAAATCATTCCAAACACTATCAACGCAATTTCTTCCTGCATATCGTCCGTCATGTTTATTCTGAAGTCTCGAGAGATTTTGCGAGATTTCTCGTGTTCACAGTCGGGACTCTGGTTGAAAATCTGTTTGTGTGTGGTGTGCTGTGTTTGTCACATCATGGCACACCACACACTATAGGAGCAAAACGGTTAAATCTCTCACACTTTGAAAATCTTATAAGTTTTTAAAAATCTTTTAGTGTACCCAGCATAAGATTGTTGGCATGCCATAACATTTTACTTTACTCTTTAACATTATACATTTCCATGAAAGAGTTTGGGTGAGTAAGATATTTTTCTTCCGAAAGAAATGAACAATTTCATTCAGCAAGGATGCATTAAATTGATCAAAAGTGACATTTGTCATGTACCAAAAAGTTGTAAATGCTGTTCTTATTCAGTAAAGAATACTGAAAAAAATAATGGCTTCCACAAAATTATTAAGCAGCAAAAAATGGTTTTGAACATTTGTGATAATAAGAAATGTTTCTTGAGCCCCAAATCAGCATATTAGAATGATTTCTGAAGGATCATGTGACACTGAAGACTGGAGTATTGGCTGCTAAAAATTCAGCTTGTATGTAATGCATTTCATTTTGCTTTAATTGTCAGGGTTTCTACTGTACTGAGGGGAGCTCAGTCCCAGAGCCATGTGAAGAGGGCACGTATGGATCCCGGCCAGCCTTGACTAAAGCATCACAGTGCACCCTATGTAGCGGAGGGAAATACTGCACAGGACTGGGCAAATCTGAGCCCACGGGGGACTGTGAAGGAGGATTTTATTGTAGACAGGGATCTAGAAGTCCAGTAAGATTATTACAAAAAAACATTCACTTTAATTTAATTTGCTTTTGATCATTTTAATAATCAAACTTTCTTTTCTTGCCTTGACAGATTCCTCCTGATGGTCGTAAAGGGGGGGTGTGTCCTGCTGGAAGTTTCTGCCCACCGGGCTCAGTTCACCCGCAGCCGTGCCCTTCAGGAACATACAGTAACAGCACGGGTCTTCAACATGCAGAGCAGTGTGTCCGCTGTCCTCCAGGGTATTATTATAAATAAACATTCAATTCTCATTCTTAAAGGGATAGTACACCTAAAAATGAATTTCTGTCACCATTTACTTTTTTCACTTCGTTCCAAGACCATATGCTTTTTTTCTGCGGAAAACAGAAGTAGAGATTTTGAAGAACGTTGGGAACCTAACAACACTAGACCTCATTGAGACATTTCTCAAAATATCGTCTTTTATGCTCCACACAAGACAGAAATTCATACAGGTTTGGAACAACATGAGGGTGAGTAAATGTTGACAGAATTTTCATTTTTTGGCAGACTATCCCTTGAAACTTCTTCAAATCTTGAATTCCAATTCTTATGGATTTTTTTTTGTTGCTCTCTCAGTTATTATTGTTTAGGAACAAACTCTACATCCCCTTCTGGTCCGTGCTCTGCGGGGTATTACTGCAGAGGAGGTTCAGCCACACCAGTCCAACATGAAGCTGAGGAGGGACACTACTCTTTAGAAGGAGCTGTGAGGACTGAACCGTGCCCACTGGGAACTTTCCAACCAGTAAGCCACGTCATTAGAGAATTTACACTAAGTAACATTTTAATTTCATTAAAAGTTTTAATTCTTTTCCATCAGGGAAGAGGCTACAACTCCTGTATCGAGTGCCAATCAGGAAGACTTTGCAACAGGACAGGCCTGTCCCAGCAGCCCCTGTGTCCACCTGGACACTTCTGCCCTGCTGGCTCCTTAATTGCTCACCCATGCCCTCCTGTAAGTATGAAGCCTTGTTTTCCATTTAATATACAATAATGTATATTAAATGTTTGGTGTCGGTAAGATTTTTTAATGTTTGAAAGAAGTTCCTTATGCTCACCAATGCTACATTTATTTGAATAAAAATACAGTAAATCAGTAATACAGTAATTCCTTTTTATCATTATATGAAGGGTACATACACTGCAAGTTCAGGAGCGGAGGATCTGCAGCACTGTGGCCCATGTGATGCTGGTCAGTACTGCCACGCTCCTGGACTAACTGCTCCTCAGGGACCCTGTGAGCCTGGTTTTTACTGCACTGGTGGATCCCACATTGCCACTCCGGTAACAACATACTGTCTTTCACACGTTAGTAAGTGGAGTTCATTTCGAGCTCAATGATCCATTTTTTTTTCTTTTACAGATTAGCTCCAGATATGGTGACATATGCCCCATGGGTTATTACTGTCCAGCAGGCACCAGACACCCTCATGAGTACCCCTGTCCTCCTGGAACCTGGAGTAATGCACTGGGGTCCCAGACTGTGTCATCCTGTTGGCTCTGCCCTGCTGGATTCTTCTGCAACAGCTCTGGCCTCATTCAGCCCACTGGAATATGTGCTCCAGGTACAAATTCATAATCTCAAATCATAATCCCTGCAGATTGATTTTTGTTTTTAAAACTGACTGGAGTTCTCCGCTGTTCTGTCAAATAGGGTTTTATTGTGCAGGTGGCGCTAAAACGGCCATGCCTGATGATGGGGTAACAGGAAACAGGTGTCCGGCGCGGTATTACTGTCCACAGGGTTGTACATCCCCTCTACACTGCCCCGATGGAACACATTCAAATACCACAGGTATATTTTACATTTATTTTAAATAATTTACAGGTATACTTATACATTGTTCTAAACCTGAATATCCAGAGTTTATAACAAAGATCTGTGAGGCTTAAAGGAACACTCCACTTTTTTTGAAAATAGTCGGTCCGTCGGTCTTAGTAAACAATGTAACTGCAGAAGAGTCAAGTTTTAAATAGGAAAAATATTGAAACTCTTTGGTCATTGTTAAGCGAGATGCTAACGGTCTAATCAGATTCAATGAACTATGCTAAAACGGTAAAACTCAACTGTTTAACTCTAGGGGAGTTGGAAAATGAGCCTATTTTCAAAAAAAGTGGAGTGTTCCTTTAAAACATCAAACATTGTTTTAGTGTAATTTGCGAACGTTTGAATTCCAATTAACATATTATGCATTCTATGTAGTATAATAGAATATTGAGATTAATGTGTTTTAAAATCATAGTACTGTATGTCAAAAGAGCTTTGATTTTTGAGGTTTGCATCCATCCATTCATGCTTTTTGAGTTAATACTGGCCAGAACCACTTGAGTTATGCAAGAGGATTGGTTCCTTTCTTCTCTGGTGGTGTATAATCAATTTTATGAAATGCTAGTACATTAAAAACATATGCTGCATCCCAATTTGCCTACTTATACTATGCCCTAAAAGTAAGTACTGTTTTTGTGAAGGAAAAAGTACATATTTTTGAGTGTGTAGCACAATAGTAGGCAAGCTCTGTCATTAGTTATGTGCATCCTGTCACCGTTTAAACTGCCCTGTCAATCATCTTGTCACAGTTAAAATCCTCCACATTCAATTTAATTTAATTTTCTACCGTATCGGAGAGAAATGTAGTAACCAGCCACAGGTCTTTAATACGGAGAACTCTCCTCATGTGTTTGAATAATGATGCATATAAAAGTTAATGACAAAATGTATCTTTATAAAAGTTCAGTATTTTGCAGATGAAATATAATGTGGATAACAAATATCTTTTCGTCAGGTTAGATACTGCTTATTAATCACTCAAACACCTTTATCTAAACCTCTCTACTTAACTGTTGAGCTTGTGCATCCGCCATGTTTGTAGTTTTTTAACACTTTTTATTTGTGTTTGTAGTTCTAATCCAAACCTCGTTCAACGCACAATGGGTTGTGGGCAATATTAGCTGTTAAGCATGGATTTACAAGTGCAGTACATACTTCACAATGTTATTTGTAATCTGATGGTGTATCAATAATGCAAGATTAGGATTACTGTGCCTCAAACCATAGTACTCTGAAAATGGTATGTCAAAAGAGTCTCGTTTTCTGAAGTATGCATCCAAGCATGCTTTTTGTTTAACACAACCCACATCCCGTTATGTTATCCTAGAGGATTAGTTTTGTGCTCTTATACATATTTTTATGATGTATTCAGAATACTTTGAAGTATGTACTTTACCACCACCAGTGCAGTACATACTTTTCATACTTAGTATAAGTATGCAAATTGTGATTCGTCACAGTGTCATTTGTTCTGTGATTGTCTACAAGAATGCAAGATTGGAATAGTTTGTCTCAAACCATAGTATGTTAAAAAATGTTATTATTAACTAAAACTAACATTATAAAAATTATTTGCATTAATTGAAATAAAGTACAAAATATATAATAATATAAATAAGTAAACTTAAAAAACTTAAAAGAAAATTAGAAATGTTGCCTTGGCAAATAACTGAAATAAAATAAATTTAATTTGAAGTATTAAAATGACTAAAACTGAAATAAGAATAAAATTTTTAAGCCAAATAGAAAATAACAAAAGCACATAACAAAATGACTAAAACTTAATCTAAAACAAAAAATTAAAATGAAAACAAAAATAAAAGCTAATTCAAAATATTAATAAATAGTGTAGTAGTATATAAATAGTACTAAAATAACACTGGTCAAAAATCGATTTTTGAAGTATGCAGCCAAACATGTTCTTTGGGTTAATACTACCCACAATCCTTTAACTTACGATAAAGGATTAGTTTGTGATCTTCTGTTTTATGATTGGGACTCTAGACACATTTTTATGATGCTATAGTATATCCAAAAAAGTTGTACTTCACCATCGCCAGTGCAGCATATACTTTTCATACTTAGCATAAATATGCAAATTGTGATTCATATTATTATTTATAATAACATTCATTATAAACAACTCTTTGCATCTTGTCTGTTCTTTGCCTTCAGCTCATACACATGTCAAGTCATTCACAATGTCAACTCAAAGCATAATAAAGTTGTGATCATTATATTGTTAATGTGTGTGAACGCAGGTGCTGCAGAATGCAGTGACTGTCCCACTGGATGGCTGTGTTTGGAGGGGGAGGAGCTCCAGTTGTGTCCAGAAGGACATTACTGTCTGGGGGGCACAGTGGAGGACATCCTCCCTTGCCCTCCAGGCACATACAGCCCCAAAGCAGGACAAAGCCAAGTAGAGCAGTGTTTACTGTGCTCAGCTGGTGAGAGCAGTGCCCCTGCTTTACTTACACCTTTGGCAGTTTTAATAGCACTGGTGTAGTGTAATGTTCATCATACACACCTATCATTTTAAGGAATGTATTGTGAAGACTGGGGACTAGTTGAACCTACTGGTCCCTGCCAGGCTGGGTATTTTTGCCTTGCAGGTATGTCCAGTTATATTGACATCTGGCTTTTTAATAATTAGTGTCTTCATTTTGTTGATTTGGATCATGGCATCTAAGCAGTTGTGGTTTATGTGCTTTCTCTTGATTTTTGCAGGCATAAACTTCAAGAATCCTGATGCAAATATTAGCACAGGGGTGGGTGGGCCATGTCCTGTGGGTCATTACTGTCCTGAGGGCACCAGCCTTCCTTTACCCTGCCCGCTTGGCACCCTTTCAAACAGGTACCTTACAGGGTCAAATGATCATAATATACAAATATGAGTGAATGAACAGATGAACAGTTTACTTTTTTGTCTTTATAGTCTTTATGTTAGTAAGAAATCGGGGTGCACCATGTGTCCTGCTGGGCAGTTTTGCGGTTCGGTGGGCCTGAGTAGACCATCTGGACCCTGCCGAGAGGGGTTCTACTGCCCTGCCGGAGCGTCGTCATCCACTGGTTCGACCATTCAACCATTTTTGTTAATTTGATAGCGTCATTAGCTCTTTGTCTGTTTGTATTCTACTATTGACTGTGGTGTTATGGTTGGTACAGGTTCTGATTCTGAAGGTGGCCTCTGTCCTCAAGAGCACTTCTGCCCCACTGGCAGTGCCGTGCCTGTTCCCTGCCCTGCGGGCACTTATACCAACCTGACAGGACAGATTAAGTGCAGTTCCTGTCACGCTGGATACTATTGTCCAGAGAGTACCAGCAAATACACTCTGTACCCCTGTCCTCCTGGATTCTACTGCCCTGATGGTAAGAGACAGAATGAAATATACACTATTGCTTACAATACCAAAAAAACAAAAAAACAAAAAACAAATATATATATATATATATATATGTATATATGTGTGTGTGTGTGTGTGTGTGTTATATTGTAAAATAGAGTATTAGTTTTAGTAAAATAGTATTAGTCATTAAAACAATAGCACCTGATAAGGCCAATATTAAATATGGTTGCACAATTTATCAATACCATAAGGGTTAACAATCAATATTAAGTTTTAATTAATTTTATAAATTTTTTAATTTTCTGGTATATATATTGGTTTATTATATTGGATATATATTGTCAAAGGATGCTGATATTGTATACCTATACCAACATTCAAAAATATGTGGTCATCAAGATTTTTTTAAACAAAAATGAATAGTATTAGTAAAGACAATAAAGACATTTATAATGTTACAAAATATTTCTATTTCAAATAAATGTTGTTTTATTGACCTTTCTATTCATCAAAGAGTCCTGAACAAAATATTATGGTTTCCACAAAGATATTAAGCAGCACAGCTTTTTTCAACATTGATAATAATAATAAGATATGTTTCTTGAGCAGCAAATCAGCATATTAGAATGATTTCTGAAGGATCATGTGACACTGAAGACTGGAGTAATGATGCTGAAAATTCAGCTTTGACATGACAGGAATAAATTACATTTTAAAATATATTCAGTATATTCAATAATTAAGTTATTTTAAATGTTAATAATATTTCACAATATTATTGTTTCGACTCTGTTTTTGATTAAATAAATGCAGCCTTGGTGAGCATAAGAGATTTCTTTCAAAAACATTAAAAAGACCGCAAACATTTGAACGGTATTTATTTGTACATTAAAACACTTAATCATTTTATAACACTGTTAAATGCCATTAGCATATCTTAAAAATATGGTAACACTTTATTTTAGGGTCTTTTAACTAGTTGCTTATTAGCATGCATATTACTAGAATATTGGCTATTTATTAGTACTTATTAAGCACACATTAATGCCTTATTTTACATGACCTTATTCTACATTCTTAATCCTACCTAATACCTAAACTTAATAACTACCTTATTAACTATTAATAAGCAGTAAATTAGGAGTTTATTAAGGGAAAAGTCGTAGTTAATAGTTTATGTGTTCCCTATACTAAAGTGTTACCAAAAATATCAGTTTTTCATGTGATGCCCTTTTTTAAAATGTTTTATTGTCAGTTTATTTAGACAAAAAAGTATAAAATAGTATATATTTTAATATCAACCATATCATGAAAAAATTTTTTGGCTTACAGTATCGGCCAGTATCATTCAGTGGGTTCCTAATATTAAGATTTAGGATTTGTATTGAAGTTTATTTTGTCTTGTGGCACTGGCAGATTTTTTCCTATGCTTAAAACAATTGACAAAAAAAACTGTCTCGCTAGACAAAATGCACTTTTCATTAAAAAAACCACACCTCAGTATTATGCAGTGCTGGTCTTTGTTTACAGGAACAAAACATGCCACCCAGTTCCCCTGCCCACGAGGCTATTACAACCCTGAGCCGATGACCCACAGCCTGGACAGCTGCTTGCCCTGTCCTCCAGGCCACTACTGTGAGAAAGAGCACCTGTCCGCTGTGTCAGGGAAATGTAAAGCTGGTTAGTACACCACCTGGATGAGACTATTTTCAACTTAATATTGAACTCATTTTGAATTTCAACCAATGAATTCATCACACAGGATGGTTCTGTGTATCTGCTGCCTGGAACGCTCAGCCCTTTGACCTGGACAACTACACTAACGCTAACTGCCTATGCCCTGCTTCCTCCACCGGGGGCAGATGCCAGGAGGGGTTTTACTGTCCATCAGGGACCTCTGAGCCTCTACCTTGCCCTCCAGGAGCTTTCTGCAATGCAACCGGTGTGTAATCAGCAGCAATGACTTCGCTGTGTGCTTTTGCAAAACTGTCTGTTTATACCTGACCTTCTGAAACAGGTCTAGCCCTGCCGAGTGGGCCGTGCTCTCCTGGGTATTACTGCACGAGAGAAGCCACTTCCTCCAGGCCTATAGATGGCATTACAGGCAACATCTGCCCTCCAGGGACTTACTGTGGTAAGAATTGGGTTATTCAGATGTTGCTGATTTATGTCTCTTAAACCAGCCTTAGTTGAGATGTTCTCGAATACTTTTTAGTTTCGAATATCTATCGTTTTCACCAGACGAGGGCTCCAGTGTACCACAGCCATGTCCAGCAGGGACTTTCTCCCCAGCAGTGGGCCTTGTGAGCAAGGATGAGTGTCAGCCCTGTAGAGCGGGATACTACTGTGCTACCATGGGCCTTCAGGCTCCTACTGCACCCTGCAGGCAGGGTGAGAACAGCACAGACCATCACTGCACTGAACCCAGACTAGTAAAATGCAGTTTAAACAATCTTGTCCTTGTCCTTTTTTCGGTAGGTTATTGGTGCCCGCCTGGTCAGACAGATGACCTAGCTCTGCCGTGTCTGGTTGGTCATTACTGTCCCCCAGGAAGCCCTGTCCCAATTTTTTGTCCCACTGGGACATATCAGGACAAGCAGAAGCAGGCGAACTGTACAATCTGTGAATCAGGCAAGCTGCGGTTATCTAAAGCAAACTGTGACACACTCCCACATTTCTATTTCTGAAATTCATACTGAAGCTTGTATCCTGTTTTTTATTTTTTTCCCCTACACCAGGTTTTTATTGTGATGCGACATTTGGGGCTGCAAATATATCTGTCCTGCAGCCTTGTCCAAAGGGACATTACTGTCCTGAAGGAACTGGTATTGCCAAACAATTCCCATGCCCTGCCGGCACCTATAACCCCCATGAGCTCATGGACAGCCAAAGTGACTGTCTGTTGTGTCCGTCAGGACATTACTGTCCAGATGTTGGACTTGAAGAACCTATAGGTAAGACTGATGGCATTTCAATAAAAATTCTGAGACATAACATTATCACAAATGCCCCATATTCTTGCTTTACAAGCCCTGTTTTCAAACACTTATTTGTAGGACTATGTTTGGCTGGTTTCTGGTGCAGAGAGGGCTCCAATTCACCCAGTCCTGTGGATGGTTCTACAGGGGCCGCATGCCCAGCTGGTCACTACTGTCCTAAAGGTGTTTTAAAATTTTCAGCTACTAAAATTATTCTTTATCAGCCCTGTCTTACGAGAAATATGCTAAATTTGTTATCACTAAATAACATATTTTGTCTACATAAATTAAAAAAAGAAACAAATATTAATCATATTAAATTCTACAAGTAAATTTAGATATCACAACATAATAATGTACAGTGTGAAAAATGGAAGTTTAATTTGAGATTTGCTAAAGATGGTGTCTCTACATGATATTTTGTACACATAGTATTTGCTGTTTATCTAATTCTGTTTAAATAGATTTCACAACATGTGAAGAACTTTTGAACATCTTATACTAATATGATATCTGAACTTATGGTATACTACTAATTTGATTTCATTCATAAAAGTGTTTTAAAGGTCTCCCTGTGTTACTATAGGCACTGCCATTCCTATGCCCTGTCCGGTGGGAACGTGGTCTAATAGTACAGGACTAAGGAGTGCTGAGGAGTGCCAGTCATGCCCTGGAGGGTTTTACTGTGCCTCTACCGGCCTGAATGAACCTAGTGGACTCTGCTCTGCTGGGTATGTTCCAAACAATATGCACATTACAACTGCAGCACAGATGCCCAGTTTAACCTATGGCATCATATGTCCCCAAAAGGTTTTATTGTGCTGAGAAAGCTGAGACTCCCACTCCCACTGATGGCATCTCCGGCCACATCTGTCCAGAGGGACATTACTGTCCTCCAGGAACCACCCACCCTGTTCCATGTGATCCTGGGACTTTTGTAACTGTCACTCAAGCCTCTTGGTGCTGGCCCTGCACAGCTGGCTGGTACTGTGCGGATGGAGCCCGGCAGCTGTGCCCAGCTGGTTGGTGCTTTGGTCTCTCGTTGGCTATGTTCGGAATGGAGTACTAGTGTACTGCTTACTGGATGCTGTGCAGTGTATACTGCCTACAGTTTTATAAAAGTATGTGAAACAGTATGCATTATGCAACTGTTCATGTTTTAAACAGTACTGTGCTGTCCTTGTCACATTGCTTATTCGATTCTTTGCGAGGCATCCAGTTATCATTTTGTTAATAATAATTGTTATTGTGCATTAATCATGCTTTGTGTGTGTGTGTGTGTGTGTGTGTGTGTGTATATATATATCAGTTCCTTTTTTAGTTCCAGCTTTTATACAAAATATTTTGTACACTATATACTATAATTTTATACACTACTATGCTATTCCGAACATATCCATTTTATGATACAGCTAGAATAGTAGTGAAGGTAGTGTCAATGGATTGCTTCCTAAGTATATGAAAGAGACTCATTTAAATGATATACTTCCTATGTCTAATTTCAAGAAACTCAATTAAATTGCGAACAGCACCACACAGTGGAGAGAGACAATACACAAACATGCTGACTGATTTCACCCAAATCCAGCAATCATATTTTTAAGATGTTATTTGTTGTTTGCCTGTAGGTTTCTATTGTCCTGAAGGCACAGGGTATGACTGGAGACCTTGTCCAGCAGGGACATACAGTCCTGATTCTGGTTTGAGTTTCCGCTCTGAGTGTAGGGAATGTGATGGAGGACACTACTGCTCTCTCCAGAACTCCACCTCTGTCACAGGAGAATGCTCTGAGGGATATTACTGCGTGCATGGGAACATCTCACCTCAGCCTTACATGCAGTCTGCAGGTAGCTGGGTTTGCATCCACGGATTTTGAGAATTTGAGATAATTTTGGGTTATTACATTAAAAAATTCTGAATGAAAGCTCTAAGATGTGAATACAGTGTTTTAATTTTTCGCATATATAAAAATAAATGTCTGGGAACACTTTTTGAGAAAGCAACATCAAATTGTTTTTGCCTTATATGAATATAAATTATGAATATATTATGAAATCCTAAAAATGTTTGATGGTAAATGATTTTTCACACATGCTCACACATGGACGGATGGATGGATGGATGGATGGATGGATAGATAGATAGATAGATAGATAGATATTAAAATATTAATAAATAAAATGTAATAATGTTTTTTTTTTCCAAGGAGCTGGAGGACCTTGTCCTGCAGGTCACTTTTGCCCACAAGGCACCACTCAACCTCAGCCTTGTCCAGAGGGCACTTTCAGTAACAAAACCAAACTGGTCAAAGTGGTAAGAAGAATTTCTCTATTTATATTAAAAGTCCTATTGCTAGCAGTCACATCTGTAAGGAGGACCATGGATACCTTTTTCTTATAGGAAGAGTGTTTGTCATGTTCTGCTGGTCATTATTGTGACATATCTGGGCTGACTTCACCCAGCGGAGAATGCTGGGAAGGTTTTTATTGCAAACAGGGAGCCGTACTCCCCAACAGCCCAATCAACGATCACAGAGGAGGACCGTGTCCGACAGGTAAATGACAGATTCCCAATTCAGGGCAGATTAAAAACACCCACCTTTCCCTCAAACCGGCCCACCTCATCCTGTTTTCTGCTCCCACTCAGGTTATTTTTGCTCTAGAGGCTCCAGCGCTCCTCAAGCCTGTCCAGAAGGATCCATCAGCAGTAGAGAGAGACAGGACAGCTGCAGCCCGTGTCCCCAGGGGTAGATACACTTATACATACACATGGTTAACATTTAAAGGTGAAGTGTATCTTTTTTTCAATGGTAAATTACTTTCTACTATCCCAGATTGTGCAGAGACAGCTTGAAGTATGACATTCGAAGATTAATTCTCCCAAAACATCACAACAAACCTAACACAGTAACTTTGACTCAACCAATAGAATGCAGTATTCGGTTTTCAGAAGTAAAAATCCCATTCATTTTCTCCATTGGCGAATTGAATTTGAATCATAACTATAAAGACAGACTAGTTACGAGGTTGTTAATTGATGGTATACGCTTTTGTTGAAGCCATCAGCCCACATTATTTCGACATAAATAATCATGTTTCACTGCGGAATTCACAGGATTGTATTTTTTTCCCTCATTAAAGGGTTAGTTCACCCAAAAATGAAAATGTTGTCATCACTTACTTACCCTCAAGTTGTTCCAAACCTGTATGAGTTTCTTTCTTCTGTTGAACATGAAAAAAGATATTTTAAAGAATGTTGGTAATCAAAGAGTTGATGGTAGCCATTGACTTCCATAGTAGGAAAAAAATACTATGGAAGTCAGTGGCTGCCGTCAATTGTCTGGTTACCAACATTCTTCAGAATATCTTCTTTTGTGTTCAACAGAAGAAAGAAACTTATACAGGTTTGGAACAACATGAGGGTAAGTAAGTGATGACAACCTTTTCATTTTTGGGTGAACTATCCCTTTAATGAGGGAGAAAACAACAATCCCGTGAAGCATTGTGAACAACACAGATTGTGAACAACCATGATTGTTTTTTGCAGAATCATGGATAATGTTGTTTTCTCCAGGAGTAAATTATGACAAAATTTCCATTTTTGGGTGAACTATCCCTTTAAAGCCATTTAAAGCCCTTTAAAGTACACAGTCTTGTACCTTTGTCTTTTTGTCTGGTTTTCAAATACTGTTTTGCTACAAATCAAAGTTTGTAATGTTGTGATTGACCTCGTAGCTGGTTGATCTGGTTCATGGCTTATAACTCTTTAATGAAGACATTTTTAAAATCTCTATGGGAAAAATGAATCAAGGCCGCTGGAAAAGCAGAGTTGCACTGTTGTGAGTTTGGGGTGGTGCTATTTGCTTGATCGCCCAATAGCGCACATTGAAGTGTTTAGGAAGCCTGTCATTAATTTTGCATTCTGTTTGGTGGAGCCAGTACTGCAAAAATGACATACTTTACCATCAAGTCATTCATTGTAAAGTAATTATCTCTTTTCACTTGCAGTTACTACTGTCCTGCCAATGGTTCCTCTTCTGAGCTCATTGAATGCCCAGTAGGCTATTATTGCCCTACGGGCACCCATCTACAAAATCAGCACCCCTGTCCAGCAGGGACTATTAATCCACATACAAGGATGTCCAGCCGTGAAGACTGTTTACCCTGCCCTCCAGGTACCATTTCTACAAGCAACAGCACTCCTATCGAGTCATTTCTCAGAGTTACGCATCTCTTATTCTCAGAGGGTCACGCTGCCTTATTTCTTCACAGCATTTGAGTAATACCATTTTCAGTTGCAGCCCCTTGTGCTTTCAGCATCTGTCAAAACTCAGCCGTGAAATGTCCTACAAATTTTCCTCTCGGCAGGTTTCTTCTGCGAGTCTTCTGGACAGAGTGCTGTGTCTGGACCATGTGCAGCTGGACACTTTTGTCTCTCAGGAGCCACGTCCCCCACACCCGTGGATGGAGGAACAGGTGGTAAATGTCCTCAAGGACACTACTGTCCCGTAGGGTCCTCATCCCCTGAGCCTTGTCCACTAGGCCGCTTTAGCAACAGCAGCCGGAACACTAAGCTGTCTGACTGTCTGCCCTGCCCTCCAGGTCAGTGCTCTTCTTTTGGAGACTTCAAACTTCCTTTTAGATCATTTTGTTTCTACTGATTTGTGGACATTTTCTTTGTAGGATCTGCTTGCTCCAGTAGGGGTCTCTCCTCCCCTTCTCATGTGTGCCAGATAGGCTACTACTGCCCACAGGGTCAAAATTCCAGCCAGCCTGCCAACTATATCTGCTCACCTGGACATATGTGTCCCCCTGGCAGCCCTTCTCAGATCCCCTGCCCCCTTGGGACTTTCCAGAACCTCCAGGGGCAGGTCAGCTGAGAGAGAGGCATGATTGTTTGTTTAATGCCCCATTAAAATTTGTGACATAAAAAGGTGTTTCTTCAGCATTTCCACTAGTGTTGCTATTGTTAAGTTAAACTCAAATTAAAACTGAAACTATTAAAAATCTATTCAAATCGAAACAATTAAAAATTAATTGAAATAAAGCTGAAATAAATAAAATATAAATATTAGATGAAAAACGTAAAAAAAAATGTAAATGAAAATGAGAAATATTGCCTTGGCAACTAACTGAAAAATAAGTTGAAACTGACAAAAATAAATGAAAGCTAAGTAGAAATGACAAAAGCACATAAAATTACTATAAATATAAAAATAAAAGCTAATTCAAAATATTAATAAATACGATAATAGTTTATAAATAATAATAAAACTGATTTCCACCACATCTCAAATGTTGTACTGTGTTTAACATCATTCTGTGGTGGAAATTATGTTTATGTAGAATTTAAATTTGAGCAATATTTCAATAAAATGATAGACTACTTACGTATATAGTATATTTTCTAGCATGGTATTTGTGACCCTGGACCACAAAACTAGTCATAAGTCGCACGGGTATATTTGTAGCAATAGCCAACAATACATTGTATGGGTTAAAATTATCAATTTTTCTTTTATGCCAAAAATAATTAGGATATTAAGTAAAGATCATGTTCCATGAGGATATTTTGTAAATTTCCTATCATAAATTTATAAAAAAATTATTTTTGTGAGTGGATATGCATTGCTAAGGACTTAATTTGGACAACTTTAAAGGCGATTTTCTCAATATTTAGATTTTTCAGATGATGTATAAATCTCAGTTTAAAAAATGTGAACCTTATGGCTGGTTTTGTGGTCCAGGGTCACATATATCCAAATTAAATAATATTTTTGCATAATTAAAAAAAATATCAGCTTAAGTAAACAGTAAAAATATTCATCATACAAGTGATATTTACCTTGATTTTTCTTTATTTTTCTTGATCAGGATCAGAATTTTTTTTATTAGTAAACAAGTTTTTGAGAATATCTTATTAAATTATGATATTTTTAAAATAATAAAATTATTATTTTTCAGTGATTCCACAGCTGTGGGACAGCTGTAATATTAAAAAAAAAAAAAAAAAAAAAAAAAGATAAATATTAAAATGGTTAATGATTATTTCACTTTCTTTAAATGAATATAGATTACATTAAATATACAATGTATCTTATTTAGTATGATGGGATTTCATATTTTAAGATGAAAGATAAATACTTTATCTACTTCACATCCATAGGCAGAATGTTCTGTGTGTCCGGCTGGATATTTTTGTGCTGGTTCAGACACAGTAACAGAAGGAACCTCTATACCTGTGCCATGTCCTAGGGGATATTACTGCCCTCCAGGTACTGACAAAATTACTCTGGGTACAAGATAATGACACTTTAACCCTTTTTTTACACTATACTTTGTATTTTGAACAGGCTCAGAGTCTGGAGTGAGCTTCCCCTGCCCTGTGGGTACTTTTAATGGTCAGTTAGGCCTGTCCAGCAAAGATCAGTGTGTCCCCTGCCCCCCTGGTAAATACTGCAGCTCCTCTGGCCTGGACACCCCTACAGGCCACTGTTCTCCAGGGTGAGTGAGTTTATTAGCCAGCTCAGCTCCTGCAATGTCCACTAAAATGTCCTGTTGAATAATATAGGGCTGTTTTCTCATGCTAATGTTTTGGATTTTGCAGTTATGTGTGTATCCAGGGTGCCTCGCTCTCACAGCCAGTTGGAGATTCCACGGGAGGAAGATGCACAGCTGGCTTCTATTGCCCACCGGGTGCCAGCCGTATGGAGCCCTGTCCTCTGGGAACATTTGGCTCATTAGAAGGTCTTATTCCAGCATATGTAGCATACTTATGCTGTTCAATATGGATGAATGAAACTAACATTGTCGGTGTTTGAATAGGAGCAGCATCCGTAGAGATGTGTCAGTCGTGCACACCAGGACAGCACTGTGCAGAACCAGGGCTGAGTTCACCCTCTGGGCCCTGTAGTCCAGGATACTACTGTATTCAAGGATCACACACCCCTACGCCTCAGTACTACAACAACACAGGTCATTTTCTCCACCTGCCGCAGTGTTTGATCATGGTAATGAATCTGAAAGCATTGCAGCTGTAATTAGTTGAATTTGTTTCAGATGGTGAATCTGGGGCTCATACAGTGGAGGATGTCTATTTTCAGATTCATTTCATTGGGGATGTCTGTCCTGCAGGCCACTACTGCCCGATTGGCAGTGCACGACCAGAACCCTGCCCGCCAGGTAGAGTTTAAGCTAACAGTTCACCTAAAAATGAAAATTCTGACATTATTAGCTCACACTCATGTAATTTCAAACCTGTACGATTTTCTTTCTTCTGTGGGACAAAAAGGAGATGTTTAACAGAATGTTTACGTTGCTCTTTTCATACAATACTGTAAAAGCATATAGTGACAAGGAGTTTTCAAGCTCCAAAATGGAGGATTTTCAGTGAAAAACGACCTTGATTTTGGTCTTTTCCTCACACAATGCTATTGTATGGTATCAGAGGACTTGGAATATTACACACAAGTAGTATGTACTAGTATTATTGTGCTTTTTTGTCCTTTTTGGATCTTGACAGCCACTGACCACTATATGCTTTCACATTTTCTACTGTTCAAACAAGTCAGTACTTTTATTTAGGAAGGATGCATTAAATTGATCAAAAGAGACAGTTAAGAGATTTATAATGTTGCAAAAGATTTCTTATTCTGTTTCAAATAAATATTGTTCTTTGAACTTTCTATTCATCAAAGAATCCTGGAAAAAATATATCAAGGTTTCCACAAAATTATGCAATTTTTTCAACATTGACAATAATAAGAAATGTTTCTTAAGCACCAAAGCAGCATATCAGAATGATACCTGGAGGATCATGTGACACTGAAGACTGGAATAATTGCTGCTGAAAATTCGGCTTTGATATCACAGAAATAAATTATATTTTAAAATATATTACAATAAAAAACAGTTTTTTAAATTGTAATAATTTTTCACAATATTACTGTTTTTATTTGATTTTTGATCAAATAAATACAGCCTTGGTTAGCACAAGAGACTTCTTTCAAAAACATTATAAAATTTTACGGCAATATAGTGTAATTCAAAACATCTCCTTTCGTTTCCACTGAAAAAAGAGCAAGGGTGAGTAAATAATGACAATTTTCATTTTTGGGTGAACTATTCCTTGGACTGTGTAGCAAATCTTGTAATGTTTTGAAGAGACAGTACTATGTCACCTTCAGTTTGCTTTACAGAAGTATAATTAAAGGGTTAGTTCACCCAAAAATGAAAATTATGTCATTAATTACTCACCCTCATGTCGTTCCAAACCTGTAAGACCTTCGTTCATCTTCGGAACACAAATTAAGATATTTTTGATAAAATCCGATGGCTCAGTGAGGCCTCCATTGACAGCAAGATAATTAACACTTTCAGATGCCCAGAAAGCTACTAAAGACATATTTAAAACAGTTCATGTGACTACAGTGGTTCAACCTTAATGTTATGAAGCGACAAGAATACTTTTTGTGCACCAAAAAAACTAAATAACGACTTTTCAACAATATCTAGTGATGGCTGATTTCAAAACACTGCTTCATGAAGCTTCGAAGCTTTACGAATCTTTTGTTTTAAATCAGTGGTTCGGAGCGCCAAAGTCACATGATTTCAATAAACGAGCCTTTGTTTTGTCATAAGTGTTTCGAATTTTCAATAGTTCACGTGACTTTGGCAGCTTGATACGCGAATCGAACCACTGACTCGAAACAAAAGATTTGTGTCTTTGTGTCTGAAGTGTTAATTATCTTGCTGGCAATAGAGGCCTCACTGAGCCATCGGATTTTATCAGAAATATCTTAATTTGTGTTCCGAAGATGAACGAAGGTCTTACGGGTGTGAAACGACATGAGAGTGAGTAATTAATGACAGAATTTTCATTTTTGGGTGAACTAACCCTTTAACATTCAACTGCACAGTATTTTGTTAAATTAAAAAAAAAAACTATTAAAGATAAGCTTATGTCTCTTTCTAATTGCTGTTTAACCAAATGATCTCTGATTGTTTTATATTACAGGTTCATTCATGGGCCAGAGTGGTGGTGTGTCTGAGACAGAGTGTCATCCATGTACCCCTGGATTCTACTGCCCAGACTGGGGCCAGAGCTCTGCAGAGCTCCGCTGTCCTGAGGGCAGCTTCTGTCCGGCAGGTTCTGTAACAGGACATCAACCTGGTAGGATGCAATACTGACGAGGCAGAAATTCATATTGTCCTCTGGGCATCAGTTAAACTGGGCTACTGGATGTTCACAGTGCTGAGCAGGTTTCATAAATAGAGAGAGACAGTGTCTGCTTCCTCCTTTCATTTATCTTAGTGACTAGCCACTGCATCTCTACAGGGTTGCCCTAGTGCTATCTGAATTATTTAGTACTGTTGCCATGAGATGTCTAGACATCGTCTATTTTTATACTGCCAGTCTCTTACCTTTATGATCTGTCTGTTTAGACCGTCAGTGTCCGTCTGGTCACTCATGTCCGTATGGCAGCGTCAAGCCTGCCATCTGTTCGCCTGGTACTTATCAGCCTCTGCCATCCCAGCCTTCCTGTCAGCCATGCCCACCAGGTAAATATTATATGGGTGATTCTTTCTAAGCCTGTTGAGAAATGTCTGGGTCATATTTCACCACAATATCATAAAGAAAACAAATAAGAAAATGTATTTTACCTAGAGAAAATCAAGCCTACATTTATATTTTGCATCGAGTAATGCTTGTATTAATTTTAGGGCGATTACGCATGTTTTACCATACCTTTTTATAGTTACTCTGACTATCCTGATATTTTACTTTTACTATTCCTATTATTTTTAATAATGATTCTCATTACCACAGGGTATTTTTTTACATTACAGTGAAACAGTACTGTAATACAAGGATTTGTAAAATTAAAATAAGCACATTTTAATTTTTAAAATCTTTTTTCTTCAAGCAAAATTTCTAAATTATTATTATTATTATTATTTTTATTTTTTTTTTAAATGTATGACCTGGAAATTTTCTTGTCCAGAAATGGAAGCCTACAAAATAAGCTGACATTTAATGTTTTACATTTACTATTCTCATTTTCTATTATGATTTTCATTACCATAATACCGTATTTTTTCACATTACAGTAATACAACAAAAATTTAGATCTATATGGTTAGATTTTGGAGTGAAATTTGACCTAAACATTTTCTTGACAGGTTTCTTGACTTTCAAGAAATGTCTGGGTCATATTTTTCCCCAAATTCATAAGAAAAAAATTGTACTTTATAAAGAAAATTAAGTCTACATTTCTGTTTTGCATTGATCATTTTAAAGACAATTTTACCTCCCAATTTTCTTTACCATAATGCATCCTAACATTCATTACAGTGTTTTCTTTAAATTAAAATTAGCATATTTTTATTTTTAAAGAATCTTAATGGTGAATTGTATTACTTATTTTTACAGTAACAGTACTATATGCATTTTCATCTGCAAGGTTTTTACTGTTTGGAGGGTTGCACCACCCCGCTTCCCTGCCCTCCGGGCACTGCAAGTATGATTGAGGGGTTGCAATCTCAGCTGGATTGCTCTCCATGTCCTCCTGGATTCTACTGTAACACCAGCGCACTAATCAGCCCCTCCGGACTCTGCTCCGCAGGTCAGTGCCACAGAGATTCCCATTAGAGTCTGTTCTGGTGGTGTATATCTTAATTTTACATCTAGTTCTCCCTCCATAAAAGGTCATTTCTGCTCATCTGGAGCCACAGAGTCTGCCCCAGTCTCTCAGATGTATGGAGATATATGTCCGGCAGGATATTACTGCCCTGAGCAGAGCAGTGCTCCGTTACCCTGTCCTGTCGGTTATATTCTCCAGGACAAAGGGGCCACCTCCTCTAATGACTGCTCCCCTTGCCCACCAAGCAGATATTGCATTGCACCAGGCTCCTCTCAGCCCTCAGGTTGGCAGATAATAAATATTACGCTGTAAAGCACAAAATAATTCAGCTGAATGATGAGAAGTTATGCATGTTATTTTTGTCCTTCTGCAGGGTTTTGTGCTCCAGGTCACTATTGCATTGGAGGTGCAGATACTGCTGCACCTCAGGCCACACTCTCTCAGCAGACCTGTTTTTGTGACCTCATATCTTCATCCCACCTCCAAAAGTATGATCTTTGCCTTCTGAAGCACAACATAACCTGTTCAGTTCACATTCCAGGTAGGATTCCAGATATGGTATTAAATCATGTATATGGTAACAGATGAGCCTGTTAAAACTGACTGACACTTTTTCAAGGAGATGGTGCCGGAGTCTGGACTGACCTGGATCCCAGACCTCTATTCGATTTATCAGAGTCTGATGGTTATTCAGAATCACGTCTACAAATCACAGAATCATGTACTGGCTTCAAAGGGGACCTGTGTCCTACAGGTACACCATTCACACTGATCTATTTGTTAATAAAATGCGTCTTTAACACTGCATTAAAAGGATTGTTCAGCCAAAAATAAAAACATCGCTATTTCAAAGTATATCAGGACCGAATTTGACAGCTAAAGCTAAATTAATCTTTTCTACAGGGTCTTATTGCCCAGTGGGTTCGTCTCTTCCCCAGCCCTCTGATTCAGGCTCTTATTGTAATCAGACTGGCCTGCACGCTCCTGTAGGCCTCTGTTTTGCTGGATTCTTCTGCCCCACAGGCTCCTCAAATCCCAGTGATGTGCTTTGTCCTCCTGGACACTACTGTTCCCGAGGCACACCACTACCCCTGCCCTGTCCACAAGGCACAATGAGGAGTAAGTAAACTATTTAATTCTTAGGGCTGCAATGACAAATCAATAATAATTGTCAAGTTAAAATAATCAACAAGGAATTTAATTATTGATTATTTGGGTTTGCACGTTATTTTGTACTAAAACCTTGTTTTAATTTGTTTGTAAATTAAATGTAAATTTGTAAATTGTACATTTGTCCCCTAAAAGGACATGGTGGTGGAAAAAATTTGGGATGGGAGGAAAAAATATTTTTCAAAGCTTTTGCGTTCTCTCACAAAACATTTGCGCTCCCTCGCAAAACGTTTTTTCTCTCACAAAGATATTTTCGTTCCTTCACAAAACTCTTGCGTTCTCTCTCAAAGACATTTGCGTGCGCTCACAAACTTTTGCATTCTCTCTCAAAACCAGGGAACCAAAAACTAACATTCTGGGAACATTAGAATAACGTTCTCGGAACGTTAGATTAATGTTAGAATAACGTTATACAAACCAAAAACTAACGTTCTGGGAATGTTAGTTT
Organism: Ctenopharyngodon idella; assembly: GCF_019924925.1. NCBI lineage: Eukaryota > Metazoa > Chordata > Actinopteri > Cypriniformes > Xenocyprididae > Ctenopharyngodon > Ctenopharyngodon idella. Next base: position 26,623,306 of record NC_067234.1, on the reverse strand, counting down.
TTGGTTTGTATAACGTTATTCTAACATTAATTCTAACGTTATTCTAACATTAATTCTAACGTTAATCTAACATTCCCAGAACGTTAGTTTTTGGTTTGTATAACGTTATTTTAATGTTCCCAGAATGTTAGTTTTTGGTTTGTATAACGTTATTCTAACATTAATTCTAATGTTAATCTAACGTTCCCAGAACGTTAGTTTTTGGTTTGTATAATGTTATTGTAACGTTAATCTAACGTTCCCAGAATGTTAGTTTTTGGTTTGTATAACGTTATTCTAACATTAATCTAATGTTCCAAGAACGTTATTCTAACATTACTCTAACATTCCCAAAACGTTAGTTTTTGGTTTGTATAACGTTATTCTAAAGTTAATCTAATGTTCTCACAATGTTATTCTAACATTAATCTAACGTTCCCAGAACGTTAGTTTTTGGTTCCCAGAACATTATTCTAACGTTAACCTAACATTCCCAAAATGTTAGTTTTTGGTTTGTATAACGTTATTCTAAAGTTAATCTAATGTTCCTATAACGTTATTCTAACGTTATTCTAATGTTATTCTAACGTTAATCTAACATTCCCAAAACCTTAGTTTTTGGTTTGTATAACGTTATTCTAACGTTAATCTAACATTCCCAGAACGTTAGTTTTTGGTTTGTATAACGTTATTCTAACATTAATCTAATGTTCCCAAAGCGTTAGTTTTTGGTTTGTATAACGTTATTCTAACGTTAATCTAAGGTTCCCAGAACGTTATTCTAACATTAATCTAACGTTCCCAGAACGTTAGTTTTTGGTTCCCCAAACATTCTAACATTAATCTAACATTCCCAAAATGTTAGTTTTTGGTTTGTATTACGTTATTCTAACGTTCCAAGAACGTTAATCTAACGTTCCCAAAACGTTAGTTTTTGGTTTGTATAACGTTATTCTAAAGTTAATCTAACATTCTCATAACGTTATTCTAACGTTAATCTAATGTTCCCAAAACGTTAGTTTTTGGTTCCCAGAACATTCTAACATTAATCTAATGCTCCCAGAACGTTAGTTTTTGGTTCCCCCAAACATTCTAACATTAATCTAACATTCCCAAAATGTTAGTTTTTGGTTTGTATTACGTTATTCTAACGTTCCAAGAACGTTAATCTAACGTTCCCAGAACGTTAGTTTTTGGTTTGTATAACGTTATTCTAAAGTTAATCTAACTTTCTCATAACGTTATTCTAACGTTAATCTAACGTTCCCAAAACGTTAGTGTTTGGTTCCCAGAACATTCTAACATTAATCTAACGCTCCCAGAACGTTAGTTTTTGGTTCCCAGAACATTATTCTAACGTTAACCTAACATTCCCAAAACGTTAGTTTTTGGTTTGTATTACGTTATTCTAACGTTCCAAGAACGTTAATCTAACGTTCCCGAAACGTTAGTTTGTGGTTTGTATAACGCTATTCTAAAGTTAATCTAATGTTCTCATAACGTTATTCTAACGTTAATCTAACATTCCCAGAATGTTAGTTTTGGGTTCCCAGAACATTATTCTAACGTTAATCTAACGTTCCCAAAACGTTAGTTTTTGGTTTGCATAATGTTATTCTAACGTTAATCTAACGTTAGTTTTTGGTTTGTATAACGCTATTCTAAAGTTAATCTAATGTTCTCATAACGTTATTCTAACGTTAATTTAACGTTCCCAAAATGTTAGTTTTTGGTTTGTATAATGTTATTCTAACGTTCCCAGAAGGATATTTTGTTAAAGGGATAGTTCACCCAAAAATGAAAATTTGATGTTTATATGCTTACCCCCAGGGCATCCCAGATGTAGGTGACTTTGTTTCTTCAGTAGAACACAAATGATGATTTTTAAGTCCAACCGTTGCAGTCTGTCAGTCTTATAATGCATGTCACCGAACAGCATTTATATGCTTTTTTACCTCTAATACACCACTATGTCCAACTGCCTTGCGCACAGCATCCTGTGCATGAGGTGTGTATGTGCTCTGGCGTAGTTTAAAGGATTAGTCCACTTTCAAATAAAATTTTCCTGATAATTTACTCACACCCATGTCATCCAAGATGTTTATGTCTTTCTTTCTTCGGTCGAAAAGAAATTAAGGTTTTTGATGAAAACATTCTAGGATTGTAGTGGACTTCAGTGTTCTCTCCAAACGGTTGAAGGTCAAAATTACAGTTTCAGTGCAGCTTCAAAGGGCTTTAAACGATACCAGACGAGGAATAATGGTCTTCTCTAGCGAAACGATTGGTCATTTTATAAAAAAATACAAATACAAACACAAATGAATGCATTGCACGTGCTTCCGCTTTTCGTATTCTTCAAAAAGCTTACGCTGTATGTCCTACGCCTTCCCTATTCAACTTACGGAACGAACGTGGCGCCAGTTCCATTTTTTCCGTAAGTGAAATAGGGAAGGTGTAAGACATACAGCGTAAGCTTTTTGAAGAATACGAAAGTGCGGTCTAGCGGAAGCACTTGCAAGGCGATCATTTGTTTATATAAAGCATATACATTTTTTTTTTTTTTTTTGAAAATGACAGATCGTTTCGCTAGATAAGACCCTTATTTCTCGTCTGTTATCGTTTTCTGGTTTGAACTCTTCTGGAAGCTTTAATGTTTCATTGTTTAATACTCATCAGGCTCTGCTGGAGCATCCGGTGCAGAAGATTGCCTCGAATGTCCACCGGGATATTTCTGTGAGCAAAGAGGCCTAACTGAGCCCTCTGGTCTGTGCTCTGAGGGCTATTACTGCCCTGGAGGACAGAACACATCCAGACCACCAGAGTATGTGTGTGGTGCAGGCCACTTCTGTGAAAGGGTAAGTGGAAAACACTATATGCGCATTTGTATTGATTTATTTGTTTATACAAAATACAGGGACACACATTTTTTATTTATATTATTAAAATATAATGTTTTGCTTTTTGCTCAATTGAATATGCACATTTGAACAACTTTAAACATATTTATTTATAACCTTGATGACACCAGAATACAGAGACAAGCTTTTTTATTTATATTATTAAAATATTTTGTTTTGCTTTTTGTTCACTCCTTAGGTCTTGTTTAACATGAAAAATTAAATGGATAATAAAAAAGTATATACCTTTAAAAGTCAAAGAAGCTATATTCTAGACATGGTGGACATACTCAAATATATATTTAATTTTTTTTATTATTTATTTATTTATTTTACAATTTTTACAATATAACATTATAAAATCTACCCATATCATTATTTAATTAAATGTTAGGTTAGATAATTATGCCTTATATATGTGATTTTATAAGTATTTTTTATGACTAAAATGTTACATTTTCAGAATGACCCAAAAATTAAAAACTCTGTAAAAGTGTAAAAAAAACAACAACAAAAGCCAGTTTAACAAAAGAGTGAAATGGCATGAATTTAGTAAAATGACTTGTTAATTTAAATCCTGATGTTTATTTTTAATGAATTTAAGTTTGTTAAAATGACAGTGTGACCTTTACAAAATATTCTCACGTTGTTGTCGCTCTAACAGGGCAGCATCATGGAGAGGCCATGTTTCCCAGGTAGCTTTCAGCCCAGTCTAGGCCAGCACAGATGTGAACTGTGCCCTATCCGCTTTTTCTGCCCTGAGAACGGTACACATAAAATTTCAGTAAATTAACAGATGTAATATATCCGTTCTTTATGCCTTTGCTTAATAATGTGTTTCTTGTACTAGGTATGACACACCCATTCCCATGTCAGCCTGGATTTTATTGTCCAACTGGGGCATCCAGTCAACATCCATGTCCTCCAGGGAGTTATGGGAACCGCTCTGGATTGGCTGAATCTTCTGAATGCTCTCAGTGTGACCCTGGGACCTATTGTATAGGGTCAGGTATGACGCATGAACAATGATTATTTTCCCCAGAGAGAACATGCTAATCCTACTCTGGTCTGATATGTGGAGCTGATATTTGTTTGTTTGTCCAGGAAGTGTGTCACCAACTGGCCCTTGCAGTGCTGGATTCTTGTGCTTTGGAGGAGCCATCACTCCTTCCCCAAATGATAATGAGACAGGAATACCATGTCCACCTGGATCTTATTGTCCAGCTGGAAGTTTTGCTGGAATACCTTGTCCCAAGGGCACATTTAGGTACCAAAATTTTATATATAAAAAAGTTATATATATATATATATATATATATATATATATATATGTATATGTTATATATTTTTATATTACAAAATATAATTTTAAATAAATTTTAAAAATCTTATTCTATTAAAAAAAAATAAAAAAATAATAATAATAAAGTAATTGTTTTACAGCAATCTGCATCAACTATCCAACATAAGTCAGTGCCAAAACTGTACACCAGGGTTTTATTGCTCAGAACCAAGCTTGACTGCAGTCAGTGGACCCTGCTTGTCAGGTTTGAATACAAACATCTACAGCAGACAGTTTTTAGGCCTTCACAGGTCTTCTTGCAGATTCTTATTAATATGACATGTTGTATTCTCACAGGGTTTTACTGCAGTGAGGGATCTCTGACTGCAGCTCCTCTGTCAGCCGTTTATGGCGATATTTGTCCTCCAGGTCACTATTGTGAGATTGGTAGCACTGTGCCAACTCCCTGTCCAGTGGGAAGCCAGCGCTCTGATAGTGGGGGAAAGGGCACAGATGATTGCATGCCTTGCCCTGGAGGTACTGTAATACTCTATTTTGAAGATATACTGTCTGCTCTGTGACCTCAATTGTAATGCTCCATTCACTTTGTAGGGCTCCATTTCAGCGTAGTTACTACCCTTTTTAGAAGAGGTCAAATACAAAAGTTTGTTCTCATTATATGTTGTTGTTTGACCGCAGGTCAGTTTCAGGATCAGAGGGGTCAGAGCGAGTGTAAACCCTGTCCTCCTGGTTTCCACTGCATCAACCTCACAAGCGGCTCTACGGGGGTCAGCACTCCTTTGGTCTGTCCTGAAGGCTTTTACTGCCCAAATGAGACTCAGCCTGGAAACCCAGTTCCATGTCCCAAAGGCACATACAGTGATTCTCTAGGCCTCATTTCAGCAGGTGATTTATTCTCTAAAGTAACTGAGAAACATGATTACATGCATTTTTCCACTTTTATCATGCTTGTTTTATATATTTATTTTGTATAATTGCAGAGCAGTGCCTGGTGTGCCCTATGGGCTATTTCTGCGGTTCAGATGGTCTCTCCGAGCCCTCAGGGCCCTGTGCCCCTGGATTCCTCTGTTTTGCGCAAGCGACAGTTCCCAACCCCACTGACAACAGCACTGGCACTATGTGTCCACCTGGGGCATACTGCCTTCTGGGAATAAGAGCAGGTTTTTATTAATATTTTGATTTTATTTATGTTTTTCAGTTTCCATTTTAGTTTAAGTTTTAGTAACTTTATGTGCTTTTGTATTTTTTTTTATTAGGTTTTGTTGTTTATAAATATTTCTGTTTATCTTTTCTATATATTTATTCAGATCTCAAAGCAACATTTAATTTGTAAGTTTTTATTGTAATATTTATATTTTATTTTATTGTTTTAGCTTAATTTAAATGAACAAAAATTATTTTAAACTGTTTTAGTTTTAGTTAACAATAACAACACTGCTGTGGAGGAGCTGTTCAACTAAGGGTTTTCAATCTTTACAGACCCAGAGTTGCCCAGACTGTCTTTATATATTTTTTGCTAATATTTTATAATAACTTTAAAAAACATTAATTTTATTACATTATTACATTATATAATCAGATCATTAGTTCATAAATCATCATGGAATTATAATTGGTCTCAAAGACAAAAATGAACTACATTTCTTTTTCTCACATTTTTAATCATCACATAAAGGGTGTGTGGATATTTTTTATCTTTTTCTTTGCACCCTGATCTGGTCAAGTTCAGTGATTCTATTATTTAATTCAAACATTTTTAAATAAAATTATTTGCTTCTTTAATTGTTTGTGGAATAAGGTAGTTTCACAGAACCCTGATTGAAAACCATAACAATACTGTTGAATCACTGATGTTATGGCACAATTTGGAGTTGTATGATGCAACCATGAGTCATATGTTATTATTGTCTAATTGTATTGTACCTTGTAGGTGAATGTTCTGCAGGCTACTTCTGTGACTGGGGTTCCAGCAGTCCGGAGCAGAGTCTCTGTCCTGCCGGTTTCTATTGCCCCGCAGGCACACAAAAGCCCCTGGCCTGCATTGCAGGCACTTTCAGCTTCGTCATGGGCAACAGCCACAGGGAAAACTGCGAGCCGTGTCCATTAGGCTACTACTGTCAGGGTGCGTTATTATTTCTATCTACAAGAGAATTCGTTTAAAACCATCTCTGTGCTCTTATAAATCTATTACAATAGATCCTATTGCATTACAATGCAGGGGAAGCAGTATCGGAGCCTCTTCCATGTCCACCGGGACATTTCTGCCCCATGGGCACATCACAGGGCACTCAGTTCCCCTGCCCTCCAGGAACAGTGCAGCCACAGTCTGGGACATCCAGTTTGGAGGATTGTCTACCGTGTCCTGCAGGTCAGACTGAAAATATATGAAAATAACAAGATTTTCAAAATATTAAAAATTGTTTTCTTTCCTTTTGAACGGTAGTCTAGAATATGTGGGGAAAAGGATCTAATCCATGTAATCTGTCTATCTAGGCATGTTTTGTGCTCGGCATGGTCTTTCAGAGCCTACAGGGTTCTGCCAGGATGGATATCACTGCCCTTCGGGTGCCACAAGCCCTAATGGCACTGGAAACATGGTATATATCATCAGTTCTGTCTCTTAATAGAGACACTGTGTGTGTTCACAAAGAGTTAAACTCATTTATAATGTGTGATTTGCAGATTGAATCTACAGGCAACAACATGTGCCCGCCTGGCCATTACTGCCCAACTGGTATCAGCTCTCCTCTCCCCTGCCCCGCCGGAACATTCTCCAGTTCCCCAGGGTTGAGTGGGGCAGAGCAGTGCCAGCCGTGTCCTCCTGGGTACTTCTGTGAGCAGACTGCTATGATCCATCCATCAGAAGCAACTCTCTGTGATGCTGGGTAATTATATCTTTGCATTTCAGGAGCTAAACACAGTCATCTGACAACTGTACACCCACACCCACTTGAGCTGAGCCAACCGGGTGCACTCATGCATTGCTAATGGATCTTAGTGGCATGATTTCAGATGTTAAAGATTTATTGTCCATTACTGAGATGTGCTGTAACTATTATCAATATTTTCTGTTACTGAAATGTTACGTAAAGTGCAAATGAGTGAGAAAATGGCTTTGAAATGATAACTTATTAAAATGACTATGTGGATCCAGTTTCTATCCAGTTGTGGTCGGTAATGAAAACAGATACAGTGGAGTGGCAGTGAAGTGCTTTTGCAATTGGCTCGTTTCTATCAGTAGAGGAGGATTATACATTGGGCATCCAAATCTTGGCATATGGTTATAAAATAATGATTTTCTTTTGAAATTGTAGCCTTATTTGTTCCCTCACAGATATGTGTGTATGAACGGCAGTCGTAGTGCTCGACCAGTAGATGGACTACAGGGTTATATTTGTCCGAGCGGACACAGTTGCCCCATTGGAGCTCCATTGGAAGTGCCATGTGAGCCTGGCACATACAGCAGCGCTCCTGGCGCCGCCCACTGTCTCTCATGCCCAGCTGGCACTATGTGTCCTTCCCCTGGCACACAGGAGCCTTCCCCATGTCCCATGGGTGAGTCCAGCCCAGTGCTGAAATTATTATGGTGGATCATGAGTAATTAATTATGTTTTTCCATTCTGCTACAAATCAAAATCAGACACTACTGTTCAAAAGTTTGTGGTTGGTAAGATTTTTAAATGTTTTTGGGGAAAAAAGTATCTTATGTACACCAGGGATGCATTTATTTGAACAAAAATACAGTAAAAACTATAATATTGTACAATATTCTTACAATTTACAAATAATACTTTCATATATTATATATATCTTATATATATATATTTATATATATATATATATATATATATATATATATATATAATTTATAAATTGTAAGAATTTCAATATTTTAATATATGTATTAAAATTCTTACAATTTATAAATTATATTTTTATATATTATATATATTTTATATATGATATATATTATTCATATTTTAATATATTTTAAAATGTAATTTATTTCTGTGATGGCAAAGCTGAATTTTCAGCATCATTACTCCAGTCTTCAGTGTCACATGATACTTCAGAAATCATTCTAATATGCTGATTTGGTATAATATTTTTGGTGGAAATCTTTTGTAACATTTATTTGTTATTTTTGATCAATTTAATACATCCTTACTGAATGAAAGTATTAATTTCTTAAAAAAATAACCCCTTTTGAAAGGTAGTGTACAGTATGCTATTATGTTTGCTCACAATCTGCTGTCTTTTCTGTGTTGCATCAGGTCATTTTTGCCCTGTTGGCACTGCTGCAGCTGTACCCTGCCCTGTGGGCACACTGGGACAGGTTACAAGGGCTCAATCTGAGGCTGCCTGTGTGCCCTGCCCCACAGGCCTGTACTGCAGTTCACCTGGAACATCACAACCACAGGGTCTGATATCATATGACCACACTCTGGTTTTGGTCAGTGACTGTATCATATGTACTAATTGTTGTTTTGTTTGTAGGCCAGTGCCAGCAGGGTTATTTCTGCCAAGGAGGGTCTCCAAATCCTGCACCTCTGAATATGACTGGCTACCTCCGGAATGGCCCCTGCCCACAGGGTCACTTTTGCCCTTCTGGAACCCTAATGCCTCTGCCCTGCCCAGCAGGCAGCATTCGTAACCTCACCGGTGTGTGCAGACCGACACATTTATTTTAATAAAATCTATAAAACATTTAAAGCCCCTGAGTTCACAGGGCAGTTATTATACGCATACAAAAACCACTAGAGGAGCAGCATTTAGATGCATATGAATAATTTAACAGGGTGAGCGCAGTAGAGTATCAAAATAAATGAGCTATCAAAAACAATAGTCTGTGTAGCAATAGTGCACAAATAATATTGCAAATTCAACTTTAGTTGTTCTTATAAATGTACTCTAGCAATATACTTTTCAAATTATTCACATCCATCTAAATGTTGCCCTTCCCATATTCTCTGGAACTTTTTGCACATTAATATTTTATTTACTAATATACAGTGATTTGTGTTTATAGTATAACCATTTATTGACCTGCTCACAGGGGGTTACTCCATAGAAAGCTGTCTTCCTTGCCCAGCAGGGCATTATTGTGCCAGCGAGGGCCTAAATGCTCCAACTGGGCCCTGTGCTGCTGGCTTTTACTGTCCCGTAGACTTCTCCTCCACCACCCCACATGCCTTCCTTTGCCCCAAGGTCAGTTCGGCCTCCTTCACACCCTTCTGTCTCTTTTTAATCTGAGCCTAGCAGCCTCACTGACAGGTTTTGCTCTCTCAGGGTCATTACTGTCCCTTGGGTTCACCCCTGGCCTTGCCCTGCCCCACGGGACAGTACCAACCGAATCCGGGTTCAGATAACTGCATCCCCTGCCGTCCAGGCTATTACTGCGAGGAGGCAATTATTGGAGACCCCCGGCCTTGCCCGCCACATTCCTACTGCCCTGCAGGTAACCCGTAACCCGTGCTGCTGTAACTCTCTGAGGTGTCATTAATAAATTTACATTATCCGATTCTGATAATATTTGCAGCCACAATGGTTCCTCAGCCCTGTCCCAATGGCACATACACCCCACCTGAGGTCGGGGGCCTGCAGGAAGAGAGAGAGTGTTTGCCATGTCCGCCAGGAAAGTTCTGCAGGTACGTCTACGATCATATATAAGGGTGTTTCTTCACCTATTAGAAAATAAACTTAAAGCACACTTTACACTCTCTCGCTACAGTAGCAGTTTGGGGTCGGTAAGATTTTGAAAAATGTTTTTGAAAAGTCTCTTGTGCTTATCATGAGTCACGACTGCATTTATTCTTTCAAATATACATTAAAAACAGTAATATTTTGAAATATTGATACAATTTAAAATAACAGTTTTTATCTTAATATTGTGGCCAGCAGGACAGGGCCGAGAGTCCTGGGAGCTCCGTTCCCACAGCTCTCGGCCTCGCCCTGCTTGCCACAGATATATTTTAAAATGTATATAAATTTATTCCTGTGATGGCAAAGCTGAATTTTCAGCATCATTACTCCAGTCTTTAGTGTCACATGATCCTTCAGAAATCATTCAAATATGCAGATTTGGAGCTCAAGATTTCTTATTATTATCAATGTTGAAAACAGTTGTACTGCTCAATATGTTTGTGGAAACATTTTTTTGTGAATGTAATGAACATTTGATGAATTTTATGACTTTTTGTGTCCGATTATTCCTCAGGGCTGGACAGGTCAAAGGTCTATGTGCTGCTGGGTTTGTGTGTATCTCTGGCAGTTCAGAGTTCACCCCTCAGGCTGCTTTTCTTCTCAACAGAGACCAGTGTGAGTGGGGAGCACAGTGTGCTGGACCATGTCCCGCTGGTACGTTATTCAGCTTCCTCTAAGCCCTTCTGTGAATCCAGTGAAGAGTCTTAATACATGAATAAAGCGATTAAGGATCTATTTTATATGATTATAAATCTGAGATATTTAATCTCTTCAGAGTGTGTGTTTACTCCTGGTGCTGTTTATTTGTACAGGCTTTTATTGCCCTGAAGGCACTGAGGAACCGTTATCTTGTCCTGCCAACACTCTAAGAGAAACCCATGGAGCAAGTGCTTTACGTGACTGTCTGCTTTGTCCTCCAAGGCACTGGTGTAAAGAGGGTACGTCAATTGCTATATGCTATGTGTAAATATGTCCCATTACCTGACAGATGTCCATATAGTAGTGTATACTTAGTATATACTTATATATAGTTGTTTTACATGTCTTACTACATCCATTGGGATGAAAAGATAAGTATCTATTTGCTTTCTGCCCACTTATAGGTGATCCCATCCCACGCTTGTGTCCACCAGGCTATTACTGTGATGGCATAGCCGATTATGAGTCTGAGGGGCGGCCCGGGCCCAGACAATGTCCCATGTTCACATACAGGCCCACATCTGGGGCAGGTAGCAAGGGAGACTGTCTTGCCTGCCCACCTGGCACTTTTTGTAACTCCACAGGTCCGACATACCATAAATAACATACTATATATAATCATATATTTATGTACACTACCTTTAAAAAGTTTGGGGTCAGTAAGTTTTTCTTTTAAAAGAAATTAATACTTTTATTCAGCAAGAACACATGAAATTGATTAAAAGTGACAGTAAAGACATTTATAATTTCATTTACAGTTACATTATAGATTTCAATTTCAAATTTTAAACTTTCTATTCATTAAAGAATCCAGAAAAAAATGATCATGATTTTCACAAAAATACTACGAAGCACTACTGTTTTGAACACAATAAAAATAAGAAATGTTTTTGAACACCAAATCAGCATATTAGAATGATTTCTGAAAGATCATGTGACACTGAAGACTGGAGAAATGGCTGCTGAAAATTCAGTTTTGCATCACAAGAAAAAATTACATATTAAACTCTATTAAAATAGAAAACAGTTACTTTTAAATGGTAATACTATTTTACAATATTACTATTTTACTGTATTTTTGATCAAATAAATGCAGCCTTGGTGACCATAAGAAACTTACTGATCCCAAACCTTTTATAACATACCATATCTAATCAGATATCCTAGTATAACCACTTCATTTCATGTTCAAAATTATTATCTAGATTATATATTGTTCCTTTCATCAGTAAACTATATTAACTGTTTCCCCAGGGCTCACTGATTTCTTAAGTTTCCTTTGCCCACCGGGTCATTGGTGCAGTGGGACAGGTTTCCCAGTGCCCTGCCCTGCAGGCACAATGAGGGCACAGGCCGGGGCAGCTGCTGTCAGCCAGTGTGAGCTTTGCCCTCCTGGTACCTACTGCCCAGACCCTCGCACCACAGGCCAGCCTAATACAGCAGGCATCCCATGCCGAGCTTCTTACGAATGTCCTGCAGGTAGATGCAATTTCTGCATCATTCATATTTACAAATGCACTAAAAAGTTCATAGAAGGCATATTATAACTATAAAGTTTAACAAAGTGATACATCTTGCAGGCTCAGTGACAGAGATTTTTTGCAGAGCTGGTTCTTACTGTAGACCCCAAACAGGAGAGCCCACACCGTGTCCTGCAGGATACTACTGTCCTGAAGGATCTCACACCTACAGCTCACCACAGCAAGTGTAAGCACCAACCAACAAGGGATGTACAATACATCGGTGCAATATCGGTTATTGGCGATATTAGACATTTTTGATATTGGATATTTAATTGTGATGCTCCTTTCCTCTATTTTTACATTTAGATTGTAATGCTCACTTAAAGTTAATCTTTTAAAGTTACACTAGTAATTTAATAAGACTGTTAAATGTAAACATGATTAAATCAAAATTATCTCTTTTTGCAGGTGTACATTTCCAAATTACTGCCCAGCCAACAGCTCTGCCATGCTGTCCTGTCCGGACGGCTGGATGCCGCTGAACACCAGTGGGCTGAGGAAGTCTCGGGTGAGCAGCTGTGTGCTGTGTGGGGCCGGCACCTATCGGCCTAGTCAGTCCCCTCACCTCCAGTGCCTCCTCTGCCCTCCAGGACATCACTGCCCTCCGGGTCAGCACTGAAGAGCTCTCATATTACAATCAATCAATAGACTAACAATAGCAGCACTGAGCGATTATGTTAACTAATTTAATGATCTGTTTACTAGGCTCACATCATTATAGTGATCAAACCTGTCCAGTAGGATATGTTTGTCCACAAGGCAGCTCTGAGCCTGTTCCCTGCCCGCCTGGCTCATATGGAAACCGCACCAGTGCAGAATCACTTGAGGAATGTCACAAATGCCCACCAGGCACCTTCAATCACTTACATGCCCAGAGAGCCTGTTTCCCCTGTGGGAGTTCGTCCACCTCAGATGCAGGTCAGACTATGTTGTAGGAAACTAAAGGACATTTTCTCAAGCCTTAGGGGACATTCACATAGAATATGTTTTTGCTTTCAAAAACACAAGAAGCAGGGTAGTGGAACAAAACTGAGTTGTATATAAACATTTAAAGTGTTAGTTCACCTAAAACTGAAAATAATGTAATTTATTACTCACCCTCAAGTCAATCTACACCCGTAAGACCTTCGTTCATCTTCAGAACATGTCACTGAACCTCTCAAGATCCAGAAAGGTACTCAAAACATATTTAAAACAGTTCATGTGACTACAGTGGCTCTACCTCAATATTATAAAGTGATGAGAATACTTTTTGTGCACCAAAAAAAAACAAAATAAGGACTTTTCAACAATATCTAGTGATGGCCGATTTCAAAACACTGCTTCGAAGCTTTACGAATCTTTTGTTTCTAAACAAAACTTTGAAGCAGTGTTTTGAAATCACCCATCACTAAATATTGTTGAAAAGTCGTTATTTTGTTTTTCTTGTGCACAAGTAGAACCACTATAGTCACGTGAACTGTTTTAAATATGTACCTTTCTGGATCTTGAGAGGTTCAGTGACATTGCTGGCAATGGAGGCCTCACTGAGCCATCGGATTTCATCAAAAATATCTTAATTTGTGTTCCGAAGATGAACGAAGGTCTTACTGGTGTAGAACGACATGAGGGTGAGTAATAAATGACATTATTTTCATTTTAGGATGAACTAACCCTTTAAATTGCACATAAGACATAATTATGTATCTACTCCAGTTCATTGTTTAAATATAAACATTTAAATGGTGTCTGGAAAAAAAACTTGTTTTCTTGACAGATTTATTTAAAAGTACAGTAAATAATCGAGACAACAGGTTAAGTACAATGTAATGAATATGTAATACTATTTAACAAAAAGCTTCTCTCTAGAGTTCTAGCTGACCAACAAGTTTATGAACAGTGAATGGCTTTTCTGAGGTAAAAATCTTAGGCTTTGTTTCATATCAAAAATATAACAAAGCACAAAGCTTATTTTGATTATTGGATGGTTTGAGCTCTACAAATAATGTTCAGTTAAGTTTTGTTCATGCATTAACTGAAAACAGCATAGACTAAAAGATCTTGGTTCAACAAAATGAAAATCGATTAAAACGAGAAGTCAATATTGTCAAACCAGCCTAAGTACCTCTACAATATCTAAAGATGTGTTTTCTAAAAGTTAAACTTCTAGCGTCTAGCACTTGTTTACGTAGAAAAGCAGTGAAGAAGCAGCACAGAGGAAAGCAAAAACATGTTCTGGGTGAATGGCCCCTTATACTCTTAAAAAAACAACCATGACCTTGAATGTATTTATTTTGATTCCTTTTATAGGGGCGTCCTCTTGTACCTGCATAGGCAAAAACCGTGCGTTTCAGCACTCGGATGGGTCATGCTTGTGTAAGACCGGTTTTGTCTTCTACGATCAATTGGACTTCAAAAGCTTCACTGCAGACAGTGAACTGGACTGTCAGCCTGAGGTAAGATGTGTACTTTAGCTCCATGTCTCTTTAATATAACTGTGATAAGACAGTAAGGAGCTCTTCATTCTGTGAAGGTGAAGAAGCGCTGCTGGGCAGGTCAAGTGAGACTGGCCTCTACGCTGGATTGTGTCATCCCATCCACCTACTCCTGTAATGTTACGTGTGGACCTCAGGGAGGGACGTTGGATGTAGGGATGGGCATGTAAGTTCACATACTACACAAAGTGTTCCAATTAGGAGTCTTTTACAATACACTTTACACTTAATATTGATGTTTATGCTGAATACATAAGACCATTCAAAAGTTTGAGGTCAGTAGAATGACCTAGGTCAATAGTAATCATTTTTAGATCATATATATATTTATTTAGTAGCCTTCAAATAAGCAGAATCATATACAGTCAGCTGGTCATTAACACAAAATAAACCCCCTCAGGACAATACAAGACCACACTGTCTGGGTTTATTTTGCGATAATGACCGCCTAACTGTACATATCCCTCACATAATGTGCTGCCCTTCATTAAAACTTTAGCATGAGAAGTTTATGTGATGTTTTTCTGCAGTTGTCACTGTCAGAGGTACGTGTCAGCGGAGGAGCTGTGTAACTCTTCATGCATGTCCACACTACCGGTGCTCTCTGCCAGATTGGATACAGAGGGACAGTTGCTGCTGAGAATCAAAACCACAGATGAAAGCAAAACCTGGAGCAGGGTGAGTTCTGGACCTTATCATCTATGAGGATTCATTATTATGCATCAGTTGTTAAACTGATAGAAGAGCTTGTGCTTAGAGATGTGAACTCATCCTAAATGTAACTTTGTTTCATTCCTCACTCAGAGTATGATAAATGTACTAGGACCTGATGTTCACGTAAAGAACATTGGAAGGATCCACTTCGTCCAGTTTGCTCCCGAGGGAGTGTTTGGTTGGATTTTAAAAGACCCTGTGCTCATTGACTCTTTAATGTCAGGTAAGCTGACAGTGCTTTTGCTCACCACAATGTTTATCTGACCTACAGACTCAAACATTTTGCCCAAGCATCTTTAAGTACAGGTCCAAACCCACACTTGATAAACTTGTATGTCTTTCATCAAGATGGTCCAGACATAAAACTTTAATGCTTATGGTATTTCCTTTCAGAACCAGTTGAAATTCTGGAGAGAGATTACAGGAGGAGAAGACATGCTGATCAGAATCAGGTTTCAACGCCTCTTCCACGGATTCCAAATCCCATAGCATGTCTGTCCCCAAACGACATGCTCATCTTTCAGCTCACGATCAACCACACTGGTATGTCTTTGGTAAAAAGTGGTAACCTTAAAGGGCTATTTCTATCTGATTTAACCCATAAAATGAAAACATTAATGAAATTAGGTTGATTCAGCAATATTAAATAATGTTTTTGACTTCAATAGAGTACCTCAGGGATGACGTGTTTTGTAGGCAAAACCCGGAAGCGAGTTAGCGTTTTAGGACTTCCGGTTCCATCGCCCTGAAGTCAATGGGTTTTTGCTAAATCGCCTGAAATAAGGTCTGTGGTTAACAAAGCCTCTAAATATTTTCACGTTTTGATTAATGACATAAAACACACCAGTTATAACCCGCTTGTGATTTTTTTTAAACCTTTATTGTGTCTTAAAAACGGCGGTTGCTAACAAATTGCTAAAAAGGACTACTTCCTTTGGCGGGGACTTTAGACGTCATCATGACAAACAGGACATTTGGACAGCTTTTCTCATGAAAAAGTGGATAAGTATTCATACACAGCACAGATCATAATCAGCGAGCGTGTTTTTAAATAAAGTTGTTTTCTAAATAAAGTTTGAGGAAGCTTGGTGGTGGTGACGTTGATCCGCGACCATGGTGTGCTGTAGTCCGTTTATAGCCTACTGTTAGCTTTTTATATCTGATGACTTTATTTAGGCTTCAAAATGTATAAATGTTGTGTTAACTTGTAAAGATTATCTTGATAGACAAAACGTGTAAGTGTCATAACCTTTGTTAAACACAGAGCTTATTTTTTGTGATTTTCCAAAAGTCTATGGGAAAAATGCATTGGCTTTTGATCGAGGGAACCCGTGCGCCGCTAACTTCTGGGTTGGCCTACAAAAACACGTCATCCCTGAGGTACTCTATAAAACCAGTTAAAGGTGCACTATGTAATATTGACAGCTAGCGGTTGAACTGGGTACTGTGGTCCAAATTCAAAAATATCGGAAAAAGTTTGTTTCCCCGACCCCTCAATCCTGATGTTCACATGAGTTGCCAGATTGAGTAAACGCAACAAAAGTGAGCGTAATTGACAATGGAAAGTGGCGAGCCTTACAGTTTGCAGTGCTTTCAATGTTTTTCTTGCCAAGAATTTGCGTCCTCTGACCCAGTTTGTTTGCTGACTTCCATCGCTTCGTGTTCCGCCAATTGGCAACTCGGGGTGTGAAATACTATTGGGTAAACTGTCACTGGGCGGGATCACACAGACCAAAACAAAAACGGATATTCTGACACAGAACACACATTTAAAAGTAGAACTGGCTGTAGCATTGTTTTTCAGAGAAGCAAGTATGTGAACTTAGCATGTTTCCTGTCATTCTGTCAATTTAGACCGCCACCACAGTCACTTCCCAGTGTACCAGAAGGACCACCTATTCAGCAGTAACCCTGGTTGGGATTTTGGGGCCTTCAGACGTCTAGAGCATCTCGTCATACACACACAGCTAAATTCCAGCAGGTAAAACTAGATAGATATATTACATCTTGCTTTCAACAAAGATCTGCATCTGATCTTCATGCGATTTGTCTTATTAGATTTGCGCATGTGTTCATGGAGCCGGGAAAGTATGTGTTCCTTGATAACGCAGTGCCGGAGTGGAGTCTGATAGTAGTCGTGAGTGAGCAAGGCTCTGAGTGCAACCCCACCACAGCCTCGTTCCAGCCAACGACCCCCGCACAGCTAGTGCGACATGGGATTGTCAAACAACACAGCTTAAACCTGCTTCCAGACTGGGGGCTCATCACAGGTGAACCAAGAAGAGGAGCTTAGGGTGCATTTGAAACAAAAAGTTGCATTTTTCTTGCTAACTGGAATGCTTAACACACTGTGCTTGGTATTTCTCCATAGGGATCTTGTCTCTGCTGGTGTTGTTGATAATAGTGTTGACAGCCTCTGCTCTTGTCTTGAGGCCTAATCGGTCCAAACTCATCGCTCAAGGGAGGCCAAAGCCCAAGTGGCGCAGCTTGGGTGAACCCAGTGTTCCTATTGAATATGTTTATTATACAGACAGGTAAGTCAGCTGCTTATTGCTCAGGTTACTTGGTATTTGTTACAAGCATGTTCACTAGAACGTACAGGAATACTGGGGATGCACCAGTATTTCAATTCTGATAAATTGCTAAAATCAGTCTACAAGTTAATTTACCTTATGAAAATAGATATTCATTTTGAGATTTGCGAAAGATCACATTATTACTGTTATTAAAGATTAACATTAAAGGGGCTATATGTAAGAATTTTCATGTATTAATTACTATTTTATTGACATGTGGACAGCTAGTAATGAAATGTAAAAAACGAGACCTTCCTCAATTTCTTAGGTTTTTATGAAAGCCTGTAGACTGATTTTTACGTTAAGGGCTTGTATATCGGGCCTTGAATCACGTTCCGTTTCTTGTACGTTACATGTGCAAGCACGAGCATTAAGTTGCTGGCCGCAGTTCACTTAACGGCCGCCGGTGTCACTAACAATAAGGGTTTCTGACTACATATAGCCCCTTTAAGTCAGCATTAAATAATGGCAAATGTAATGTAAAAAATGTGAGAAATTGTACAAATATCAAATATTGACCAATATACAAATCAAAGTTTGGGGTCAGTAAGATTTTATTTATCTTTCCTTTATTTTATGAAAAATACAGTAAAAAAAAAGTTATATTGTGAAATTTATTATATTTTAATATATTTTATAATGTATTTTATTCCTGTAATGGCAAAGCTGAATTTTCAGCATCATTACTCCAGTCTTCAGTGTCACATGATCCTTCAGAAATCATTCTAATATGCTGATTTGCTGCTCAAGAAACATTTGTTATTATCAGGTTGCAAAACAGTTGTACTGCTTAATGTTTTATATCCGTGATACATTACCAGATCTCAAAATGAATATCCATTTTTCATATCGTACATTATGTTGTGATGCCTAAGTTCACTTTCAGCATTTAAAGCGATCAATACCATACTGAGCACATGGTGCAGTTTTGAGTGTGCTTGTGTTGTGTTGTAGTTTGGATGGCTCTGAGGCTCTAGGTCTGAGAGGGGTGGGAGAGGGAGCAGAATCAGAGGAACCTGCTCTTTGCAAAGGAGGTAACAGACAATCATCTGAAATGTCGGAGAGCTGATAAATATACAAAAACTCTTCTGGTGAATTCTGTCAAATCACATATTCAACCAACATGTGAAGGTTTCAGAACTACACTAATGGAGCTGGAGGAGTTTAATGTGAAAACACTGTATGACAAGTTAGAGGATCAGAATTTACATCTGGCATCCCAGCTGGCAAAGCATCGCAAAGATACACAGGAGTTTTACAGGAACATGTGCCAGCAAATTGATGCTTTGAGGGTAAGACAGAAACAGGAAGACAAAAAAATCCATTAAAATTGAAATAAAAAGATAACACAATCAGTCTCTATAACTAATCAGCTTTTGCATCTTGTATTTAGGACACACTAGAAAATATGGAACCCTCAAAACTGAACCAATTGAAAAAAATACTAGACAATGAAGCTCTGATGAAGAGAGAAACTGCTCATGGTGAGACAGCAGTTTACTTTAACTTGGACACTTTACATGTGTTTCTGCATTCTTATCAGTCACAGGTCAGTGAAAGTATTTGTGTTTCTACCAGAGCCGTGGATGGGGCTGATGGAGGCTGTGCTGAGATCTTTGGAGGTAGTGATGTGCAGGATGAATGGGGAAGTCTGGCAGCAACAGGACAGCACAGCTATAAACAGCCACAGAGACACCCGAGAGAGTGAACTTCCCACCAGATACATTCAGGTTACTTATTTAAACCCATAAAACAACACAGAGCCAGTTTATAAGCTATGAATGTAAATAATTGTATTTTAGTGATATTAAAGGGATAGTGCACCCAAAAATGAAAAATCAGTCATTAATTGCTCAACCTCATGTCGTTCCAAACCCATAAGACTTTTGTTCATCTTCGGAACACAAATTAAATCTTTTTGATGAAATCTGAGCGCTTTCTGTCCCGTAGACAGCTACACAACTGACACTTTGACGATTCAAAAGTTCATAAAGAGATCGTAAAACTAATTCATGTATTGAGTGGTTTAGTCCAAATTTTCTGAAGATACATGATCACTTTATATGATGAGCAGATTGAATTTATGTCTTTATTCACATATAAACATTCATCAACTCACACATCAGTTGTGGTAAACGGAAGCTCAAGCATGTTTGTTTGACGTGTGAGAACCAATGAGGTTCAGTCTCATGTGTTACGCAGCACGTTTGAGCTTCCGGAAGAACCAATGAGGTTCATTCTTGTGCGTTACGCAAGAGGTTTGTTCTCACTCGTCAAACATGTTCGGTTGAGCTTCTGTTTATGTTTACTGATCAATGTTTTTATGTGAATGAAAACCTAAAATAAATCTGTTCATCATATAATGTGATCGAGTCTCTTCAGAAAATTTGGACTAAACCATTTAATTCATACGGATTAGTTTTACGATCTCTTTATGAACTTTTTGAAGCATCCAACTGGTAGTTGCGAAGCTGTCTATGGAGGGACAGAAAGCTCTCAGATTTCATTAAAAAGATCTTCATTTGAGTTTTGAAGATGAACGAAGGTCTTACAGGTTTGGAACGACATGAGGGTGAGTAATTAATGACAGAATTTTCATTTTTGGGTGAAACTAACCCTTTAAAGGGATAGATGACCGAAAAATTTAAATTCTGTCATTATTTGCTCAGTCTTGAGACAAATGTTGTTCTTTAAATATGATGCTCATATAATGCTATTATCATTTTATGATCAGATCGTATCTTGCTAAAAATAAAACTGAAATTACAATATTATTAAAGCAAATTAAAATGAAAACTGAAAATATAAAAACAAAAGCTAACTCAAAATAGTAATAAATACTATAATAGTATATAAATAATACTAAAATAACATTGCATCCTTTTTTAAAAAATCAGTTAATTTAGTTCATATAGCCAGTTTGAATGATTAATTTACAAATGATACACTGAATCTGATCCGGACGCAAGCTTACAGCTTTTGTGTCCCACAGAGGGAAAAAAAAGTCATACAGGTTTGGAACAACACGAGAATAAGTAAATAATGACAGAATGTTCATTTTTGGGTAAACTATCCTAATACGTATTTCTGTATCATTTTACAGTTTTCCCCTGCAGATATGTCGGAGTTTAAAGTGGGTGTTGATACAGAGGCAGCTTCCTCAGATCCAGGTTTGACCTTGTTAAAAACCAGTTTGCAACCTTTCACTTCAGGGCTGCTGCTGTGCTAAAAGTACATGCTCTCATCTGTCAGGTCAACAGCAGAGCACCATCCCCTGTGTGAGTGAAGAGGATCTGGCCAAGTGTGTGTCTCTGACGCCTCTCTCCAAAACACTGCAGGAGATAAAGGAATCTCTCCACACTCTTGCCCAAACGCCCAGGACAGAGGACGGTCAGTACACATTTGTGCTTTTGGACTCAGTATTTAAAGGGTTAGTTCACCCAAAAATGAAAATAATGTCATTTATTACTCACCCTCATGCCGTTCTACACCCGTAAGACCTTCGTTAATCTTCGGAACACAAATTAAGATATTTTTGATGAAATCCGATGGCTCAGTGAGGCCTGCATAGGGAGCAATGACATTTCCTCTCTCAAGATCCATTAATGTACTAAAAACATATTTAAATCAGTTCATGTGAGTACAGTGGTTCAATATTAATATTATAAAGCGACGAGAATATTTTTGGTGCCCCAAAAAAAACAAAATAACGACTTATATAGTGATGGCCGATTTCAAAACACTGCTTCAGGAAGCTTCGGAGCGTTATGAATCAGCGTGTCGAATCATGATTCGGATCGCGTGTCAAACCGCCAAACTGCTGAAATCACGTGACTTTGGCGCTCCGAACCGCTGATTCGACACGCTGATTCATAGCGCTCCGAAGCTTCCTGATGCAGTGTTTTGAAATCGGCCATCACTATATAAGCTTTTTTTTTTTTTTTTTTGGCGCACCAAAAATATTCTCGTCGCTTTATAATATTAATATTGAACCACTGTACTCACATGAACTGATTTATATATGTTTTTAGTACCTTTATGGATCTTGAGAGAGGAAATGTCATTGCTCCCTATGTAGGCCTCATGGAGCCATCGGATTTCAACAAAAATATCTCAATTTGCGTTCCGAAGATGAACGAAGGTCTTACGGGTGTGGAACGACATGAGGGTGAGTAATAAATTACAGAATTTTCATTTTTGGGTGAACTAACCCTTTAATCCTGGTCAGTGGGCTAGAAATGCATTTCGAATGTCAATGAACTAATTAAATTATACTGATACATAACAAAATAACTTAAAAAATACAAATATAAAATATATTCTATTTTATATAAATATACATAAAAATAAAATATAATATTATATAATAATATAATATTTTTTCCCCTCACAATTGTCTGTTTTGTGTGCTATGTAAGGTTTCCTAAATGTTTCCGAGTTTTGTAATGATCTACATTTGCTTCCTTCTCCTTCAGTAATTATCAGCCCAGCGGAGAGTGAACCATCGCACCTGATCCCTGTTGCCCTTGACAACCTTTCCCCTCAGCATTTCGCAGTCTTCCTGTTTGGCTGCCATGTTGTGCGTCTGTTGAGCAGAGTTTGTGACTTCCCCCCTGTCATGCTGCTGTTGGCCAGGACGGTGCCAGTCTCGCACTGTGATAACCTGCTGGCCTACTGCCATAAAGACTTCTATTATGACACAGCCAATCAAATTCTGTACATCCTAGAGAAGAAGGTTCAAAATGCTGGCCAGTTCATCTCCATTCTCGTGCACTCTATGGCCTACATAACCTCAGGTAAGAGAGATTGCTCTATCCTTCCATAAAGAGATGTTTACTCTAGTCAAAGATCTCTAAAGCTTTTTACACCTTTATTTAACTTGTTTACGATGACAGTCTGGCAGGAGGAAACCAAAAATATACTGGACAAACACTACCGTTCAAAAGCTTACCAAGTCTGTATTTATAATACAGTAATATTGTGAGATATTATTACATCAAACCGGTGGTCTTCACTATTTTTTTCATGCGAGGCACACTGATAGGACAAAGTCAATATGAGAGCCACTTTTACTGCAAAGTATCAAAAGTTACATCCAGTACATGAAAAAATACTATACTAATTTATAGTAAATACTATAGTGTTTTTGAACCATACTCTAGTAAATTGTAGTAAACTGTATATAGTATTTACAACACTTTGTTAATGAATGCTACTGCATACTGTAGTATTAACTATTGTGAACTGATAAACTGTAATAAATACTTAAGTATACTTTAGTTTTTACTACAGTAAACTATAGTGTATTGTGGTATAATATACCATATAGCTGTAGAAAACTATTGGGTAATTTGTTTATATTACTATAGTTGTTATTAGGGATGCACCGATCCGATATTCAGATCGGTATCGGCTCCGATACTGCCATTTTTGCCGGATCGGGTATCGGCCGGACGGGACCGATCCAAATCCGATACTGTGCGTGTACTATTCTGTGTTATTGTTAAGCTCCACAAAAGGCACAAAAACATAACAAAGCACCATAAAGTTTCTGTGCACTATATTCCAAGTGTTCTGAAGCCATTCCATAGTTTAATTTGAGGTACAGATAAATATTTAAGTCGTTAAATTAAAGTTCACGTAAATGCCTCCCTCCGCTGCGGCTGTCAGTCACAGCGCTTTATGCTGCTCTGTATGGGAGCCGTTCATATTATAATACTTTTGCACAATGAAAGATTGTTAATAGCATTTTTTTGTTTTGTCCTATCTATCATATGTTGCTGCATCATTTTAATTTTTATATTTTAATTAGACATTTAATAGCTTCTGATTTCGTCCACATTTTCATGTTTATTCACAAACTTATAGGATAAACAAATAGGCCTAGGCTATGCATTTATTTATATTATGAAAAGAAAGTATTTTGAAAAAAAAGTTAAACAAAGTCTGCGTCACTTTTCATTTTTCATCTTTCATCTCATCTCAACACTTTTTGAGGATCGTGAGTGACACGATCATCTCTTCCTCTTTGCTACTTTACTGAAGGAAATAAACATGAATGAACATCAAAAAAATATGTTGAAAGATACAGTAGCTTACCGAAATCTGTAACACGTCTGTTGACCATAAACTTATAGTCAGCAGCAAGAAAAATAAAACAAACTATTTAAAACAAAATGGATTAGAAACTTAATTATGTAAGCATAAGTATTATAATATAATATATAATAAAATGGACAAACTGGGTGCGTGTAATCAAACGCATCGTTTTCATTTTATTCTGGAGACTGAACTCGCGCTCTGCTGCCACACTGGAGCACAACACTCACCACCTACTGGACAGGGGTGGGAATTACAGTTACAAGTTACATAATCTGTCAAAATGACGGACAGGCTGCAGATTTTTTCCGTCACTGCTAAAAAAAAAAAAATCAATCAATGACGGAAAATTTTCGGTTAACGCGACCTTTGAGATTATATATTATATACACGCCACATTACCGCCGGTGACACTCCACGACCGCGGTGGCGCGGTTGTCATGCCGACCGTCACAGCCCTAAGTGAGGCATACAGTTTATTAGGTAATTTAGCACTTTTCTTATTACTTGAATATCGGATCGGATCGGATCGGTATCGGCCGATACTGAATCCCAGGTATCGGAATCGGTATCGGAAGTGAAAAAGGCGGATCGGTGCATCCCTAGTTGTTATATTACCACAACAACTATATAATTACCACAACAAATTCATTCAAGCACTTTACTATAGTATGGTTCAAAAACATTATAGTATTTACTGTAAATTACTATAGTATTTTTTCATGTGTTAGCATATCTGCTTATCAATCTGTCATCCCTGAACATATATGCAATGTAATAAATACAAAAGTCGGGAAAAATCGTTCTTTATCATTTACCAGTCAAATCTGTAATTGAGACAAGATGATTTCCTTAAATGACAAAAAAAAGCAGGATTACCTTAATGCTGGGATGAGCGAAAGATTTGTAGCTTGTTGTTGCAATCCTTGTGAGGCATGCAAGATGTTCATTGGTGAGGCAGTTTCTCTGTTTCCTCTTTATAGTGTTCATGTTTATAGTTTTTCGGATTTTCTAGTATTTTAAGTCCTAAAGTGAGCAGGATATATTACAATGTAGCGCATGGATTCGGCAGGTTTGTATTCGTGGGCAGACGGTCTCTCGGGGGATGTGTGGCGCCCTCCCTAGCTCTACAGCGCCCCACAAATTTCCAGCGTAAATCTGTGGTGAAAAATGGAACTGCAGCGCGCTCTCATAGAGAGCCATTGGGGCAGATTTCTGGCTGCCCCGCTCATTTTCACGTTAGGTCATACTATTACAGTATTATTTACTGCCATGCGAGCCACAAATTAAAGCTTGGCGAGTTTTCTATAGTAACTGTTTTCTATAGTAATATATTTTCAAATGTTATTTATTCCTATGATGGCAAACTTGCATTTATTTGAAATAGATTTTTTTTCTTTAGCCTACTGTCGCTTTTGATCAATTTAATGCATCCTTGGTGAATAAAAGTATCGATTTCTTAAAAAAAAAAAAATTACTGACCTCAAACTTTTGAACAGTAGTGAAAAAATCATTAAAGATACTAAGACAAAAAATAAGTCAATTAAAATATTCAAACAAAAAATAATATAAAATAATTAAAAAAAAAATAAAAAATGCTTATTATTTTTATAAAAGCTCAGATAGAGATATAAGTATCACATTTCAGTGACATCTGCAATGTATTCCAAACATAAAAAGCGTCAAAATTAAAATTTAAAATCTTTTGCCATTTACATTTTTACAGGTTCAAAATCTCTCGACTTCATTAAAGCCTTCCACTTGGCCATATCGGCATTAAGCATGCAGTTGTTTCATCACTCTTTCACTGAAGACCAGAGAAAAGGAAAGGTAAGGCACCTGTTTGAAATATACAGTGCACAGCATAAATGAATACACCCCCTCTGAAACTTAAATAGCCCACTGAATCATTCTCAGATTTAATGCTGACAACAATGAAACCACTTGGGAGAGAACTGTCAGGAGACTTGTCTTAGCACAAAAGAGGACAGTGGCACAAGAGGATTACCAAATCATTGCTTTTAGTGTGAAAATATAACAAAAGTAACACAGAAATTCAAAAACAATGGAATTGTGACAAGGCACACCTTCATTTTAAGCTTTCATTTAGCAATGAGTGATTTTTTGCTAGACAAAGAGCAGGAGAAATACCAAGCGAGTGTCTCAGAGCCAGCAAAAGCTATTAAAAGAGTGACTGTTTATCTCACAGAGTAAGATGCAGCCTGCAGAAGTGACATGCATGGTTGTTGTCCACACTGGAACTACCTACTGTAGCCAAAGCACAATAAAGTCAATTAGTCTTTTACAAGGCCCATATTTACATTTACAAAATATAGACTTCTGGGAATCTGTACTCTGGTTTAATGAGACCAAGTCAACCCATTTGGATCTAACAGCATCCAAACTGTTATGGTGCTGCTAGAGGAGGAGTACAGTGAGAAGTGCCTGGTTCCCACAGTAAAGTTCAGTGGTAGTAAAGCTCTTATATAGGGATGTATGAGTGCTGAAGGTGTGAGGGAGTTGTGCTTTATCAATGCTGTCATGAATTCGCACACCACTGTGTAATTTAATACACAAACTTGAAACAGAAGATGTTACCCTTTCCTCATTCTCATTGTTGGGCATTTTTTCAACATGACAAGGAGATGCGTTCTCCCAAGCTGAAAAACCTTCTGTGGACATGTATTGCACTCAATCTTAACACTCTTGAGCGCCTGTGGGGGATTCTGTAGAGACGAGTTGAGCAACACTTCCCATTAAAGATCAGAGCATTTAAGGAGGACATCATCCAGGAGTTAAACAGGACAGATGTGACATTTTATCATGAACTTGTACACTCTGTGCCAAGAAGGGTTTAAAAAGTATACTTAAAATTATGGAGGACATACTAATTACTAGAATATTATACATTTGTTGAATTAAATCTAAAGTGTACATATTTCTGCAATCCTTCATTTAAACAAGATTGGTGAATGTACATATTTTACAGATATTAATGACATAAATTTTTCTGTTTTTATTAAGTATATGTTTAATGCATTTCAATTTTGCCATCTTTCCATGAATTGTATTAATGGTCATTAAGAAAATACATCTTTTGTATTTGTTCAGAGGGCGTGTACTCATTTATGCTGTGCACTGTATATATGAAATCCAGGGAGAGCTATAACAGACTTTTTCACATGTACATCCATAGATGGATGAAGAAAACACACCGGATGCCTTTGGAACATTAGTAGAGAACTTCTTCAGTGTAAAAATACCTATTGAGACCCATTTTGCAGAGCACCTGCTGGCAGAGAGGTTAGTATCAAATCTAAGGTGCATTTGATTTTTAAGAACATATTAAAACATTAAGAACATTTTAACTCAGTTCCTCAATTGATTTTAGACTTCAAGTATATAAATACTTCAAGTTGGAACAGCTCCTCCAGGAACTAAAACCAACTCTGAAAGACAGACATGATGGTGAGGGATTGATTGTATTAGAAGGGTGCTTAACAGAAAACATTTTTAGCCTAGCAAATAGCTGGGAAATGAATAAAATGTTTGGGTCTTTTGTGTACATTGTTGCAGGACGAGGGCAAACTGGCCTAAAGACTCAAGTCCCAGTGAGTGAAGGCACTTTTGCATCTTATGTTTTCTTTTTTCTGAAGAGTATACAGCTATGGAGATGTCCTTTTTTATCCTCTACCTCTGCTTCAGGTGCTGTGTGTGGAGAGAGAAATAAACAGACTTAATGAAGTTTACCAGCAGCTCTCCTCTGAACTTCACAGGGCAACGCACATACGTAGCCCACCGGAGAAGAAGTTTGACAAACCGCTACAGGTAAGGGCCAGTGGAGACCCCAACAACCCCCACAATGTGGGAGGGAGTGCCAAATGCATTTACATTGTAAAATGTATTTCTCACTCCTTCTGTCTGTCTCTCACACTCCCTACACTTGCAGGAGCAACAGATAATGCTGGAGCTACAGAAGTGTACGGTGGAGCAGAGGCTGAAGGAGATGAGAGACAGACTTTCTAAACTGAGTCCTAATGAAGACAGAGCAGCTCAGAAAGACAGCCAGACACCCAGCAAACGCAAACCAGACAATACAAGACCAGAGAAACAGACACCTGCCGCAGGGAAGTCCAGCAACAAGAAAAAGCAGAGCAAGCATATGGACAAAGATGAGGAAAAGCATGTGACTGCGTGAGGAAAAATGTTTGAAAATGGTTATTATTATTATTATTATTATTTAGATTCTAAAAACACAATGAATGCGAAACTTTTGTGACACGGTCACAGCCAGTCAGAAGATATTTAATGTTTAATGTACAGGAGGAGCAGGGCAAAATGGCATAGAAACAGAAACCAAAATGTCCTTTTACTTGTGACTTGTAGATGTCATGGCTGTTTATGACAAAAACTTACATGAAGGAGATAGAGGGGTTGGACAAAATAACATGAACACCTGGGAAATAGGCAGTATTTCTTTATTAGGTGTTTAATACAGCTTCCAACCTTATTGGAATAGATTAATACAACTTTTGAATAGTTTCCAGTTGAATGTTGTTTATCAGAACTTCTGTCAGTTGTTTCAGAGATGTCTGCTTCTCACTCTTCTCTCCAAAATTTCCCACAGTAGTTCGATAATATTCAAGTCAGGTGAATAAACAGACCAGGGCAGATGATTATGTTCATGTTAGTGCTCCAACCATCCAGGTTTTATGATCGTCACACCATCTTTTTCACATTTTAGCAGTGGTGTTTGAGATTAAATTTTAGCAATTGCAGCTCTTTAATTGATGTTGGTTTTGTGAAGTTTTCTGTGTTCAGTTTTTGTGGAAACATGGTCTTCAGGGTGAATATTTAGCTTTGCTGTCACTTTGCTGCAGTTGTTCTGTGTTGTTTGGACACAATCGTTCTTAGTGTTCAAAGGTCCTTATTATTCACTTTCGGTTTTTGCCCTCTATTCTTCTTCGCTGATGTTCATAAAACACACAATTGGGCTGTTAAGGTTACAAATGATAAATGGGCTTTGAAGATTTCACACATGGCTTGTAACCACTTATATACAAGCTAGAGAATATAAACAACAAAAAAGATGAATAAAAGGTAATCGCAATGTTTGCTTTTTCACTGTAGCCTACACAAATGATATTAACCCCTATATTAATGGGTGTTCACTGTTCACATTATTTTGTCCAACCCCTGTAGCTTTTTCATTAGCTTGGATGCAGTGTTATGCTTTATTTTATTTTATGTTTTTAAATTGCCGTTAACATATACATATAAGCTATTTACAATATACCTTTCAAAATTTTGGGGTCGATAAAATTTTATTATAAAATGTTTTTGAAGGAAGTCTCTTATGCTCACCAAGGCTGCATTTATTTGATCAGTAATTCAGTAAAAACAGAAATATTAAAATTGAAATATATTTTAAAATGTATATTTATTCCTGTGATGGCAAAGCTGAATTTTCAGCATCATTACTCCAGTCTTCAGTGTCACATGATCCTTCAGAAATCATTCTAATATGCTGATTTGCTGCTCAAGAAATGTTTTTCATGTTGAAAACAGTTGTGCTGCTTAGTATTTTTGTGGAAACCGTGATGCAGTTTTCAGGATTATGTCATTAATAGAAAAAAAAAAAACAGTATTTATTTAAAATAGAAATCATTTGTAACAATGTAAATGTCTTTACTATCACTTTTGATCAATTTAATGCATCCTTGCTGAATAAAAGTATTAATTTCTTTAAAAAAATTCTTACTGACTTTACATTAGTGTAGGTGTTTTTATTTAGTATTTATTTTCATTTTTGAACATGATTGTTAGCCCTAAAGTTAGAAAAAATTTTGTTTCAGTACATTTATTCTAAAAAAGTATCTAATTTCTTATGAGTCAATCTGAAAAACATGGACAAAATGTTACTAATTAAACACCTTATGCTCTTCTGAGCAGTAATATATGTGACATACTTTGTTCTCTGTTTTCCAGTCAGTAATCTAACAGTTCATGCATGCTCATGCTCTGAGCCGGGCTAAACTCTATTCCTCTAGAGGGAACAGACTGTGAACAGATTGGGAGGGGTGGGCAGTAGCTATCATCACCCGCTATCAGTGTTACAACTCTCTGTCCTCGAGCTGATACGCTCAAGAAACTTCCATTGGCTGTTTGCCGTCAGCTTTTATCGCTTAGATTAAACAAACAGCATCCAGGGCAGACTTTCCACTTAACATACCTGTCAGCCTCAGTGTACTGCTGCTGAAGTAGATACAGTGATTGCAAGGCCCTCATACATCTTATTATTCTCACATTCAAACTTTATTTTGTGGATGTTTAAATTTATTCCTAGATGTGCCATTCATTTTCATTTGAGAAACTTAGCATTTAAAGTTTTGAAATCCTCTATTGACACTGATACAATGTTTTTATATCAGTATATAAAATATATAATATCAGTATACAGTCAAACCAAAATTACCTTGAACATTTCATTCATTAATTCAGTTTATTCACAATAGTTTAAAAAAAAATGGTAATAAAATATGACAAGATCTCAGAGTTAAACTATGTCAGAAAAAAATTATCTTAATTATGTCAGATAACACTTAAGCAAAACATGGTCAGGTCAAAGTGTCTAAATAATTTTTGGTTCCAAATTTTTATCAGTTTTACTGGTAGTCCACTGTATGAAGAATTTTTGGGTATAATATGTCACAGTTTACTTTATTTTGCTATCCTCACTTACATAAATGAACTATAATGTCCTGCACCCACTAGTAAAAATATATAAAAAATAATTTTTGGTTTGATTGTATGTAATTTTTGCAGTATAATAATAGTAGTAGTAGTTTTTGTTGTTGTTTTTATATTAATATTAATTGTAGTGGTAGCAACAACAACGATTATCACCACAACTATAAGCAACAACAATAATAATTGTCAGTGTTTTTGTGTTTGCTGTTATTTGTGCATATCAATCTGTTTGAGTTAACCTTAATAACTATAACAAAAACTTTAACACTATTCTTTTGCTGCTTGGCAAGCACTGTATTTTCTCCAGTAAATGCAAATGTAGTTGCTTTTGCTCTTGTTCTAAGTGTTTGTTTAATATACATTATTAATGAACAGGTTGTCATGCTGTATTTCTGGAGGAGGTAGCTGTGATCATACCTATTTCTGTCCTGGCTCTCTTCATTACAAACGAACAGCTGCAATACCTGAGAGGACTCCACTTGAATAATGAACTCATGTTCAGATCTCGAGTCTACTGTGCAGTGTAGCTTTTTATGGGAACCGCTGTTTTATTTAGCAGAAATATTGTCCTTTGTTATAGGGCTGAAGATCCATTGATATGTCCATTAAGCGACCATCCTGCCGTAAGTGTTGTCATTTATTATTCATATTATGGCATATGAATTTTTAAAAAGTAAATTATGTCCATTTGATCTTCTAGAAAGATATATTGGTAATGCCACTTAGTAAACTGTCTACATTAAAACTGATAGAGAAATACAAACAAATGAACTATATGATATAGGTTAGGTACTTTTCTCAATCTTATTTCTTAGAATAACCTTTGGATAACATTTCTACTGTAATACTTTAGACAAAGCTGGACTTATAAAAAAAAAAAAGATATTGTTTGGGGCTGCCATATTTAACTTTTTTTTATAGAGTGCCAGCAGTTGGGTTCCGGAAGTAAAAACTCCATTCATTTTCTCCATAGAGAAATTGATTTCGAACAATACCTTTTAAACCTTTAAAGACAGACCTACTGTGAGCTGCAAGGTTGTTAATCCATGGTATTTGCTTCTACTGAAGTTGTCAGCCTGCATTATTTTAGTTTATTTTTAAAACAGTCATGTTTAAAGGGTTAGTTCACCCCAAAATCAAATTTCTGTCATTAAGTACTCATCCTCGTGTCATCTCAAACCCGTAAGACCTTCGTTCATCTTCAGAACACAAATTAAGATATTTTTGATGAAATCCGAGGGTATCTGATCCACACATAGGCAGCAACGACATTGCACCTTTTGAGGTCCAGAAAGGTATTACAAGACATTGTTAAAACCGTGGACGTGACTACAGTGGTTTAACCTTAATATTATGAAGCGACGAGAATACTTTTTGTGCGCAAAAACAAACAAAAATTCATTCAACAAATTCGTCTGTCCCCTGTCAATACTAAGTCATTATAAGTCATTCTTTTTGTTTTGTTTTTGCGCACAAAAAGTATTCTCGTCGCTTCATAATATTAAGGTTGAACCACTGCAGTCACGTCGACGGTTTTAATGATGTCTTTAGTACCTTTCTGGACCTCAAAAGGTGCAATGTTGTTGCTGCCTATGTGTGGTGCAGATACCCTCAGATTTCATCAAAAATATCTTAATTTGTGTTCCAAAGATGAACGAAGGTCTTACGAGTTTGGGACAACATGAGGGAAAGTAATCAATGACAGAAATTTAATTTTTAGGTGAACTAACCCTTAAACAGAATTCCTCAAAAAAACTACATTACCCATGATGCTGTACAGAAAATTACACCAATCAGGGATTCAAAAAAACAAAACAACACATGCCAAAATAGCTCATTAGCTCCACCCACTTCCATGAAGCACTGCGAATCGAGTCAATCTCTCAAAATACTTAAGTGTTTGTATATTTATACGCATATTTTGCAATAAACTTAAAATATATTGTTTATATACATAATCAACATTTCTAAATTAAAAAATGTATTATGCTGTTCGCAGTGCTTCATGGGATTGTAGTTCTTTCCCTCACTAAAGCTGTTCATTTCACAGTCTTGTACCTTTGATTTTCAAAACTGTTTTGCTTCAAATCAAAAATTGTAGTGTTGTGATTTACATGTACCTCATAGCCGATTGGCTTGGTTCATGGCTTATATAGTCAAACCAAAATTTGAACATTTCATTCATTAATACAGTTTATTCACTATAGTTTAAAAAAATGGTAATAAAATATGATAAGATCTCAGAGTTAAACTGTGTCAGAAAAAATTAATCTTAATTATGTCAGATAACATGGTCAGGTCAAAGTGTCTGAATAATTTCTGGTTCCAAATTTTTATCAATTTTACTGGTAGTCCACTGTATGAAGAATTTTTGGGTATATGTCGTCACAGTTTACTTTATTTTGCTATCCTCACTTACATAAATGAACTATAGTGTCCTGCACCCACTAGTAAAATATATCACAAATGTCTGAATAATTTTTGGTTTGACTGTAACTCTTGAATGGGAAAAATACTTCCGGAACCAGCGCCGCTGAAAAAGTTTGACTCTGTTGCACTTATAGACCTCCCAATAGTGTAAACATAAATGAATGTAAGTAAACCTGAAATCTCCCCAAGTCTCTTGAAATCTGTTTTCTTATTTTAAATGGTTTGCACCAGTAAATAATGGTCCAGAGATCCTTCGGAGCAGAGGGACTTAATTTGAAAGGTTTTGTAATGTAGCACATAACGTCAGACTTGGTATAGTGCTAGACAGTCATTTCTCTTCTTGAGTCCAGTGATGTGTGAGATTTGCTTGTGTAATCTTGCTCCTGGTTGTTATTCAGTGATAAAGAATGTGAGCTCTCTATAATGTCTCTTGAGACCTGGTGATTTGTTTTGTGTGCATCATTATATAAATTGCTCTGTACATTCTTTGGCAACAGACCATAAAATAGGAAACACTGCCACACACATAACAGAGCATAAAGATGGCTAGCAGGTTAACTAAAATGTGTCTACTTCAAATAGAAACCAAAAAAAAAAGATTGTTTTTTTGTCCAGTTTTGATTTTTCAGCACATTCCAGATAAAAATGAGAGCTGCTGCTGGTGGTTACTAATATTTGTGGGGTTCCATATTTGTGTTAAAATCTGATGCACTGGTCAAGAATGGATTGATGAGGTGAGATTGATGGGAGGAGGTCAGAAAAGATCTTTTTTTAGGTTTGTATTGAGAGGTGGTTCAGCGGTAGGTGGTAAAAAGCTGGAGTGTTTCCTCATGGGAGATGGAGTAGGATGTAAATGTAGGATGTGGCAAGTGTTCCCTGTTGCCAGTTTTTGATAGCATTTAAACCTGAAAGCATAAACCGAGTAATGATGTAATATGCAATAGTCTCTCTTTGCAATAGTAAGAGGCTTGGAATAGCACAGGATGAAACGTCATCTTTGTCACTTGTAGGAACTTGCAGGAACTTAAAAAGCTGATAAAACATCCTTTTATTGGTAAACACTTCAGCAGCAAACAAAGAGACTGCTGTTCCTTTCAATTTATGCAGACTGACAGAATGGCCTCTCTGTTTCTTGGCCTACTCAGTATGCAGAGCAATTCTGAGAATCATGCAGGTCATGATGCTCTGTCCTGGGATTGATCTAGTCCCATTATGAGGTTCAGAAAACAGGTTTTGACCTTCAAGGCAACCTTTGTATGAACTCAATTTGACCATTAGTGAAAATGTCTACTTTGCTTTTTTTTTATTATTATTTAAATTTATGATTTATTCATTACAAATGATATTATTATAACAGCTCGAGTTTAATTACAAATTAATCTCAAACTTTTAATCACAAATTAGCTTATTTGATTAGTGACTTAGAATTTGTTTTTATATTTTATTACGTTTTACATTTTTAAAAATCCTAAAACTTTTTTTTTAAAGTTGTATTTTTTTAATCCAGATATGTTCTCATATTATATTATATTATATTATATTACATTATATTATATTATATTATATTATATTATATTATATTATATTATATTATATTATATTATATTATATTATATTATATGTTTTATTACACAATTAAAAAAGTAATGGGGTTTTATTTTATTTTATATAAAATATTAATGTACTAAAGCTAAATGTACTAAATGTACTAAAGAGACTGTTTTATAGTTTAGACATATTTATTCTTCATTTTTTGTTTTACGTTCTTAAAAATCCTAAAACTTTTTTTTCTTCTTTTTTTTCTTTTCTTTTTTGGTAAGTTTTACATTTTGAATCGCAGATTCGCAGATTTTAAATGTGGCCTCAAACACTTTTGGACTTTGAATTTAAAATACTTTCAAATATAAATATCAAATATTTATTACATTACATTACATTACATGCTGGTTTCACCAAGTCAAATGTAAGACTTTTTAAGACCTCTTTAAGACCCCGCAGAAACCCTATTAATATTAAATTATATTATATTATATTATATTATATATTGTACTGGTTAAGTCAAATTTAAGACTTTTTAAGACTGCAGAAACCCTATTATTATATTATATTATATTATGTTATGTTATGTTATATTGTATTATATTATATATTCTGCTGGTTTCACCAAGTCAAATTTAATATTATATTATATACAATGTAAACCATGTACTGAAGCTAATAAACAAACACACAGGGTTTCATCCTCCACTGCTGGATGAAAGCATTACACTGGCCTGCTCTCTCCACGCTGTCATTTTGCGTTGCTGTTGCCATGGTTTCCCTGTATCGTGGGTATAGCAACCACCAGGCCTGCCATTTTTAGTCTGTGCCGAGACCAAGCCTGCTGGCAACATCTCCCTCTCTAAGCAGTGCACTCCTGCTATTGTATTAGAGCTCTGTACAGACACCACACTGAGAGAGTTCACTTTCAAATTCTTCCACAATTCAATTCCTGTTTGATGGAAAATATTAGAAAGCATCTAGCATGACTGGTGGAAACAAGCAGTGGTGGAAACACAACAAGCAGACTGTTTGTTATAAATTCTAGGTCTGTGAATCGTGTGCTCTTTGTATTCCTGTGAGGTCAACATAATAAAGCAGCCATAATCCCAATGATGAAATCTGTAATCCTTAACTCTGACCTCTGACTAAGCTTCATGGGTTCCCATACATTACTACTTTGGCAAGATTAAATTGCGACATTCTAATTGT
The DNA here is from genome assembly GCF_019924925.1 of Ctenopharyngodon idella. Lineage (NCBI taxonomy): Eukaryota > Metazoa > Chordata > Actinopteri > Cypriniformes > Xenocyprididae > Ctenopharyngodon > Ctenopharyngodon idella. The sequence continues at coordinate 26,587,408 of NC_067234.1, read as the reverse complement.
AAGATTAGACACAAATCTTATGTTTGTGTTAATACTGAAACAGGGATCTAATCCCAACAAATTATCCTTCCCAACGGTACTGCCAGGAAGAGGAATCCATTTTATTTGTATAGAAAAGCAAGATGGGCGTAAATGTATACTGTTGCATGGCTAAGCCATCGTGACCATAAACATATAGAATTTGCATATGTATTTCAGACCGTATGGATTACTGGAGTGTAGGAAACACTTTTATCCTAATTCTCAGATGTTTTCCATTAAGTGTTTGTCCTTATGTGCACTATATTCTGCCAGTCATGTGACTGAAAGCATTTTAACTTAATAGCCATACAGTCTACAAGTTTTGTGTTTTCATTTTTTGGGGCCTATTTCAACATATGGCACATTCTGGCTCAAAATGCCATTTTGCATTTGTCAGTTTCTTCAGCAGTCGTCATCCATGTGGTGACTGAAAGCTGGAAAGGTTAGATTCGGTATGACTATAATAATTGCAGTAATTGCGCTTCCCCGACCACGCGTAGGTTAAGTAGGACCAGCGTGTGGGTTGAAATGATGAAATGCTGTTCTTGAGCAGGACACAATAGAAGCCTGCAGATGCACACAGCTCATGATTTGCTGTTCTCATTGGGGTTGATGGATGTTGTTTATGAGGGGAGAGAAGACAGGAGCTGATGACTGAACAATGGATGCTGGTATACAACTCACTGATCTGTGTTAAATGTGTGGGCTCTGACGAAGCTTCGGCTTCATATCTGTCACTTTCTGTTGCGTAAGTTGCCAGGTCATGAGGACTCCACTGCCACCTATGAACAAATCACACATTAGGCATCAGACCTTGAATAAAAAAATCCAGTATAGGGGACACAGGGGCTAGTTGTCTCACTTTTTAGTCCAGTGAATATTTGGGTTCATTCTTGAAGGTCCAAAAAGACACTGCACATTTCCAGTGATATTGCCTAGAACATTTATACAATTCACTGAACACTAAAATAAAAATATATATATTGAAAATAGCGAGGCATGTTGTCACACTGTATGGGGTAAGTTGTCACAATGAATCTTGCTATTAAACACTCTACTACACCGGAAACAATTTGGTGTATGTCAGGAAATTAGTCCCGAGGCGTGCCTCATCCCAGTCCTCTTAATTGGCAATTGAATTAACAATCTCAGTGCTGAGGGAGAGTATAAAGTCTCATTTTTATTTAGCTGGGTCAGAGATTATATAGAAAGAGTACAAGGGGTGTAGTATGGATTGAACCAATGAGAAAGAGAGAGTACATCATATAGCTCATGGTATAGGAATGTGATACATCCAGAAAAACAAGTCTAAATATTGTCAACTTCCAGTTGACAATACCCATGCCAGCTTCAACAGAGGACAAAAGACCCCCTGTCTACATTCCTTCAATGCTGAGACCAGCACTTTAAACATAGAATCTTTCAGTGTAGAAACAGTTTTTACACTTAGAAATTGCTAGTAAATTTCACAATTATAAGAAAGAAACGGCAAGTAACACACTGAATTAAACGTGAACTTTTGAAGTAGAAAGTAGAAATAGTATTTTCCTGTAAAACGTACTTCAGTAAACTTTAAAAGCATTGAACAATCATTTTACGGTACAGGCTTTATAGCTAAATTAAGCCGTAAAAAATTAGCCTATGAATGGCAACAATTTACACAAGAGCTAAAAAGGTAACATGGAAAATATGAAACCATTGTTTGGCCAGCAAATATTGTGAATAATAAATCTTGTAAAATATATGAAAAATTACCTTTAAAATATCAGCTTTTTGTCAGCGAAACAAGTTTTAGTTATTTTGTTGTTGTTGTTGTTTTAAGACTTTTGCAGTTCACTGCTAAGCAACGTTTGTTGAAGCCAGTTTGAACGTGGACCCAGCCGCGCATGCGCACTGAGCATGTCTGTCATGAGTAAGTGGCTACTTAGTAAGAAAACAAAGACAGGCGTCTCTTATTCTGTAGCTGCAGAGGTTTGACGATGGAGCATCTGTACTGCTCATATGGATGCAAAAGGAAACACAAGGAAACCGTAATCCTTTTCTGTTACTGATATCTTCTGAAACAGCTCGTTTTGGAGGCGCCGGATTTTCTTTACTTCGCGCGAATTTTCTACAGGAATCATTAAGATCCACAGGTCTTTAGATTCACGAGCATCGCCATGGAACAGCAGCATCCGCTTCTAGTTTAAGTCGCTTACGGATGTTTGTATCTCGGTAAGAAACCTCAAACTTTTTCTTGAGAAACATGAAAACGTGCATTCCGTCCCGTAAACCTCAGCTCCGAGTTGTTTCATTAGTAGTTTGTTATTAAAGTCATGGTGTGTCATCTTTACAGACCTCTCTGTGTCAGTGATGTAAACATCTGCTGTAAATAGTAAGTAATTGACAATCGCGTTCGATTGGGCGCTGTCAGTGGTGCTGAAACCCCTATTCCATCAATCATATAGATCTATCTATCTGTCTATATATATATATATATATATATATATATATATATATATATATAAACAAGGTTTTAACCTCTTCAAAATGAAGTTTCAGTGTCGGATTTTCTTTTCTCTCTGTACTAACAGGAAGACTCAATCTGAGACGCCGCCCTGTTATTAGAACTCCCAGCATGGCAACTCAAATGAGACTTGTGTTGCATTTGCTATTGCTGTTTCTATTTGCTGGTAAGTGTTTTTATATTTTAAATGTCTAATTCGAATGATATATAATGAGTATTTTTATAACAGACACCTTTTTGTCATTTAAAAAATTAAAAGAAAGAAAGATAATTTTATTTTTAATTAATTTTTTATTACAGTTTTATATATTTATAGGAACCGAATGTGTTATCAGATTTTTTTTATTGCATTTGTTTTTGATTTTACAGTTTGTATCTCCCATGTAAATGCAAAAGACATAAATGTGTGGTATTATTTACAGCATGCTGTTATATTGCTTTTAGATAAAGATGTTTTTATATCAATACACTTGAGTATTTGCAGGGACCCCCAATATTTTTTTAATCAGAAATTATTCTCACTAACTCACTCCCCCAGCCTCTTAAATGTCTGTATCTCCTAGAATACAGAAACCATTTAACCCAATTAATTATACATCAGAACGTTAGCGTTACTTCTTGAACATTATGAGACACAAATTTACATATCCGCAAAAAATACAATCCCTACATACAGAGATGGCATTGACTCAGCTGTAAACAGTAACATAAGTGTCAATGACTCACACAGCCTCTTTTCACAGATTTTGGCAGTCTGATGTCATCAGAATATTAAGTTTTGAAATAGATTTAGAATTGTATTTCATCTACCACTAAGTTCACATTTCTTTGACTAGTGTCGAAATATGTCGCAACTAATCAATATTATGCATCATCTACAGTATGGTTGTGGGCTGGACAACTACATTTGGTGTTTCCATTGGTCCATATGACTCTTCAAACAGAAAAGGCGCGATCAGTGTTGACAGCTTGTGCTTAGGGCTGTGAGTTATGTAAGATGGCCTCCATTTCAACAATGGCATAGAGGTTATGTTCACAGTCGAGTGAACACTCCAGAACAATCTTCACATCGTTGAGGCCTCGTCCCGGCCCCTGCTCAATGAGGTGTTCTCTGCCGTCAATACTGAGCATGTGTCTGCAGTAATCGGTGCACTTTAAAGTATGTTTTTGTCTGACCGGGAGTAGGGTGTGCTGTGAGCTCTTTCTGGAATTGGAGCTTGTAATGGATAATGATCTCTCTCTTTCTCATTCTCTGGTGCTCCCTTGAGAAAACTCTGCCTCAGATTTAATTGACCTCCATAAAGTATATGCAGATTAAAGCTACGTTTTTGGAAAGGCCAAGCAAGGCATGATTGTATGCCTTACATGTGGTTCAAAGGTGCAGGACTAATAGCAAAACTAACGGATAGATAGACAGACAGACAGACAGACAGATAGATAGATAGATATATAGATAGATAATTGGACTAATGGATAGACAGACAGACAGACAGACAGACAGACAGATAGATAGATAGATAGATAGATAATTGGACTAATGGATAGATAGATAGATAGATAGATAGATAGATAATTGGACTAATGGATAGACAGACAGACAGACAGACAGACAGACAGATAGATAGATAGATAGATAGATAGATAGATAGATAGATAGATAATTGGACTAATGGATAGACAGACAGACAGACAGACAGACAGACAGATAGATAGATAGATAGATAGATAGATAGATAGATAGATAGATAGATAATTGGACTAATGGATAGATAGATAGATAGATAGATAGATAGATAGATAGATAGATAATTTGACTAATGGATAGACAGACAGACAGATAGATAGATAGATAGATAGATAGATAGATAGATAGATAGACAATTGGACTAATGGACAGACAGACAGATAGATAGATAGATAGATAGATAGATAGATAGATAGATAGATAGATAGATAGATAGATAGGTAGACAATTGGACTAATGGACAGACAGACAGACAGATAGATAGATAGATAGATAGATAGATAGATAGATAGATAGATAATTGGACTAATGGATAGATAGATAGATAGATAGATAATTTGACTAATGGATAGACAGATAGATAGATAGATAGATAGATAGATAGATAGATAGGTAGACAATTGGACTAATGGACAGACAGACAGATAGATAGATAGACAGATAGATAGATAGATAGATAGATAGATAGATAGATAGATAGGTAGACAATTGGACTAATGGACAGACAGACAGATAGATAGATAGATAGATAGATAGATAGATAGATAGATAGATAGATAGATAATTGGACTAATGGATAGATAGACAGACAGACAGACAGATTTGGTTGTTAAGTCTGACGTCACGCTGCAGCGCTTCCGGGTCCAAACGCTCTATCTCATACCACAAGAAAACAACAAATGGTGCTAATATAGACACTCGATGTGGTGTAATACTTCCAAAAAATTATAATCATAACCTTTATCTCCATACCAAAATCCCAGATGGCCAGACAGTGATTCATCTTTTATAAATTGTTAAAATATTAATGTCTGTGACGCTGTGAGCACGGAGACTGTTGTGTAGACTGTAAGTATTTTAAATGTTTAACTTTAAAATGTTAAATGTTTAATATGAATAAATAGCGCTCGTAAACGGCCGTGGAGATGCCATTCTCAAGTGAAATGAGTCAAGGCTTGGACCCAGAAACGCGTTCCTTACGTCACGACTTAACAAGTGGATAGATAGATAGACAGACAGACAGACAGACAGATAGATAGATAGATAGATAGATAGATAGATAGATAATTGGACTAATGGACAGACAGACAGACAGACAGACAGACAGACAGACAGATAGATAGATAGATAGATAGATAGATAGATAGATAGATAGATAGATAGATAGATAGATAGATAATTGGACTAATGGATAGATAGACAAACAGACAGACAGACAGATAGATAGATAGATAGATAGATAGATAGATAGATAGATAGATAGTTGGACTAATGGACAGACACAGACAGACAGACAGACAGACAGATAGATGGATAGATAGATAGATAGATAGATAGATAGATAGATAGATAGATAGATAGATAGATGATAGATAGATAGATAGATAATTGGACTAATGGATAGATAGATAGATAGATAGATAGATAGATAGATAGATAGATAGATAGATAGATAGACAGACAGACAGACAGATAGATAGATAGATAGATAATTGGACTAATAGACAGACAAACAGATAGATAGATAGATAGATAGATAGATAGATAGATAGATAGATAGATAGATAGATAGATAATTGGACTAATGGATAGATAGATAGACAGACAGACAGACAGACAGATAGATAGATAGATAGATAGACAGACAGACAGACAGACAGATAGATAGATAGATAGATAGATAGATAGATAGATAGATAGATAGATAATTGGACTAATAGACAGACAGACAGACAGATAGATAGATAGATAGATAGATAGATAGATAGATAGATAGATAGATAGATAGATAGATAGATAGATTGATTGATTGATGGATTGATTGATTTACAGAGTTTGCATGTGTGTATGTAGTAACACTCTGTGCTTTCCTCAGTGCAGGAGGTCAGGCTGGTGTGTGTGGATGTGGATTCAGACAGAGAGGCCATTGTAGGTCATGTCATGAAGTTAACCTGCATCTACTGCATGAAACGAGAGGAGATCTCCGCCGAGACCAAAGTGGTGTGGTCCTACACCGGTCCGGATAATAAAACAGTGCCTGTGAGGTCACCTCTTAGCTTTTTTTTGTGCATGTTGTATTTAATAAATGAGTATATCTGACACATAATCATCTCTCCATTACAGATCTATCTGTATGACAATAAGCCACAAGAGCCAGAGGATGTAGAACTGCAGTGGAAGGGCCGTCTGATGTGGAACGGCAGCAAGGACCTGCAGGACCTCTCCATTAGTATCCAAAACGTCACTTTAAACGACACTGGCAAATACGAATGTAAGGTGTCCCGCTTCTTTAAGTTCGATGCATTCGAGCATTCCGCCATCAAGATAATCGAAATCGAACTGGAGGTGAAAAAGAAAGGTAAGTGAGCATACACAACACTAGACATTTGTCACGCTGGAATTACAGTACCTTGTCTAGCCATATTCAATCTGATTACCTCATCTCTGCAGTGTTTTGGATGGTCGCGCTATAGGCCATTTTCAAACATGCTGTAACTCGAAAATCAGATACTGCTGACCTCAGTACAGTGTCGTTCCTTCAATGCGATGTCCTGACATGTTGTTTGTGTTGTTCTAGTAATGGTGTGCTCTGTTCTGTTTTTATTGTTATTTAAGCTTACTTATTGGAAGGCAGGAAGTTGTTTTCAGGGCTTTATCTAAGCAACTACTTACCTCTCTATCTGTTGTAAGGGGTAATGTAAAGATTCTGGTTTGTATGCTATTCTCTGGATGCCTGAGATTGCTGAATGCAGAGTACTTCCTCTCACTTCAATCGAATATACTTTACCTAATGTATATTTGTCTATATTTAATCATGCAACCGCAATGCATCATCTCTATCTGTGAGTGTCTCGATTCGCAGATAGAAATATACAACGTTGTATTTAAGTGATGGGTTTAGAGGATATTTTGAATTGCAACCAGCTTTCCAGAACCACAAACTTACAGTACAACTCTGCTTTTACATTTCATGCCATTTTAGATCTATTCACTGCAGTGCATGAGACATACATAATAAAAAACTTTTTAGAATCTTTTTTGACAATCGTACACAATTATTATTTTTTCTCTAAAATGTCACATGCGCTGCACTACCGTCTATGTATACACAGTGGTTCTCACCTTTTAAATCCCATTTTCAAATCCAAAACTGTTTGTGGTGGATACATTATGAATATAATCAGATCAATGTGGGTGGGCTTCTGCTCAGAAGGGTGAAGCTGAGAACCTCTGATCACACAGTCACTCTGTGTCGATCTTTTTAAAGACCAGTTACATGCCTTACAGTATGTAATATAACTTTTGAGTCTCACTGTCCTCCAAGTGAAAGTTGACATGAAGTATCTGAGCATGTTTGTATTATTGCGTGGTTTTGTGTTTGCATGCAAATAATTACTGTAATGGGTCTTCTAAAGGACATGCAGAAATATAGATTTATCTATTTCTAACACCTAACTGATTTTACTGACTTAAATTTAAAAAACATCAATTGCAAATTCATAGATAATTTAAATAAATTCAGCAGTGAATTCATTCTGATTATAGATCTGATATGCATGCTGTTGTAGTCTTGTGCTTTTGTTCATATAACAATAAAAATAAAACGGATTAAAACATTTTTTTTTAAAAAATTGTTATATGAAACCAGTTGCTCACAAATGTACCACCTGGATGCAAAGCATGACTGCTCATCTCTGAGGTGACGTAGCACTTTGTTTTTGCTAACTGCTATAGTTCCTGATGACCTAAAATAGCTTTGAGTGCAGCTATATTTTGACTTGCCCACTTATGCATTCTGCACTTCTGTCCTCATTCTCAGTACACTTGAGTGTAAGACTGAATTCATCACAAACATCCTTAGTAGCACAGTATCGGTCTGGCAGGCCTCCTCTGATTGCTCAATTAATTGTACAAAATTCTGTCTGATTGCATATTTTCATTTTCTCAGCGAGTGAAGACACCGCGGCGATGTACTCTGAGATCATGATGTATGTGCTCCTGGTGTTCCTCACATTCTGGTTGCTGGTGGAGATGGTCTACTGCTACAGGAAGATCTCCAAATCTGATGAACAGGCGCAGGACACTGCGTGTGTATTACATTTTCATGTTAACTTAACACTATAACCTAAGACACAAGTTTACAAAAACATGATTTGCATAAAAAAAAAAAAAAAAATTAAATAATTAGATTATTGAGCCATTTTGTATGTGTGTGTGCGTATATATATATATATATATATATATATATATATAGTGCAAAGCATCAAATGCATTAGAGCTGTCAATCGATTAAAAAAAATTAATCACATTTTTCTGTGATTAATCGCGATTAATCGCACCTAACATTAAAGTTTTTAATATATTTTTATATTATAATAATTTCGCATTTAATCTCCAAATTAGTGTAGAAACAACATAAAGACAGTATATTTTAAATATTTTATCAAACAGGTAGGAAATATACAGAAATAAATACAGTTATCAAATACTTCACAGTCTTAACTGCATAAATTATAAATTAAATATAGATTAATCCATATTAAAGCTATAAAAGTTATTCAGTCAAGAGCAGTGAGTGATTTTCTCTTTTTCTTTTGTTCTTTGATTAACATTTAAGGATTAGTTCAATTTCAAATGAAAATTAGCCCAAGCTTTACTCACCCTCAAGCCATCCTAAGTGTATATGACTTTCTTATTTCTAATGAAAATAATCTGAGATATATTAATAAATATCCTGACACATCCGAGCTTTATAATGATAGTGAACGGGACCAATGAGTATGAGCAGAAGAAAGTGTCTCCATCCACATCCATCCATCATAAACATACTCCACACGGCTCCGGGGGGTTAATAAAGGCCTTCTGAAGCGAAGCGATGCGGTCGTATAAAAAAAATATGCATATTTAAACAAGTTATGAAGTAAAATATCTAGCTTCCACCAGACCGACTTCCGTATTCAACGTGTGCAGAAAGTGTAAAACTCTTGCAGTTCACAAAGCTTATGCTACATCCTACACCTTCCCTATTCAACTTACGGAAAAAGCGTAACTGACGTGACGCCAATTTACACTTTCTTTTTAAGTTGAATGCGGTCTGGCGGAAGCTAGATATTTGACTTCATAACTTGTTTAAATATGGATATTTTTTAACACAAACGCATCGCTTCACTTCAGAAAGTCTTTATTAACCCCCCGGAGCCGTGTGGAGTACATTTATTATGGATGGAGACACTTTCTTCAGCTCATACTCATTGGTCCCGTTCACTGACATTATAAAGCTCGGATGCGTCAGGATATTTATTAATATTACTCTGATTGTGTTCATCAGAAAGAAGAAAGTCATATACACCTAGAATGGCTTGAGGGTGAGTAAAGCTTGGGCTAATTTTCATTTGAAAGTGAACTAATCCTTTATTGACAGACTGCAACAGGTTTATTAGGCTGCTGTCACTTTAAGACCTGCAGTACATGACGCGGATCTGACACATCCAACTCTTTACGTTCATTTAAGACTTTATTTATCTCATTTAAGACTGTTACAAAGATACTCGACAAAACGGCATTTTGGCATAATTTTGTGTTTTTGTCCGTTCAAGCGTGAAAGAAAACTCTAATCAAAATCAAAATTTTACTTCCAGTCTCTATAGTTTACTTCATTATTCAATGCACTCCAAGCATAATGGAAATATAGGCGTATGTACGGCCTGTTTGACAGGTGGATAAAACATGTTCTTACTCAGACATGACATTCATCATGATTGACTAACTTGAAAGTTCAATCATTAGTGATGAATTTAACGCTGTATTCTGGAGATTATTGAGTTGTTTGGATACTTGATAGACTACCATAATGCACAAACACAGGCATCCACACACACACATATGGGTAATGTGTGCATAAGTGCTTTAAGAGCGTGCATTAGTGTGACCTAATCCCATCAGTCATGTACAGCAGATGGAAAATAAAGTGGTGGCACATCAGGTTATAATCAGATTCCAAACTGATACTTATTGATCTCTGACTGTCATTTGACACAACATTGGGTCATTTTAACCCTCTCTTCCTGCTCTTTCTTTACCATAGTTTACTTTGTTGTCAGTCATTTCTTGTTGATTTGTTTGTCAGTCATATGAATATGTGATTTATATTGCTGTCCTCACTCTGCCTGCAGAAGAAAACACTGAGATCCCTGAAACGTCAGCATCATAAATATTCAATCAGAGTCATTAAGTATTATAGGAATAGTTTAGCCAAAAAATAATTTTTGTCATTGTTTTCCCACCCTTATGTCATTCCAGATCTGTATGGTGTTTCAGACATTTGTGAAGAATCATTGTGCAGCTCTTGTCATACAACGACCACATAGTGACTATTATTGAATAATGACTTACATTTGGACTTAAATTGTTACTTTCATTATATTTTTAAGGGTCTATTTGTAGTTTTTGGAGCACCTGGTCACTATGAACTGTCCTTATATGGCACACTGAAAAAAAAATGTTAACCTAAAATGTGCTTCATTTGGTAGCATCTACAGTACATTAAACATTTTATTTAAAGGAACACTTCACTTTTTTTGAAAATAGGCTCATTTTCCAACTCCCCTAGAGTTTTCGAATCCATTCAGCCGATCTCTGGGTCTGGCGGTGCCACTTTTAGCATAGCTTAGCATAGTTCATTGAATCTGATTAGACTGTTAGCATCTCCTTAAAAAATGACCAAAGAGTTTCAATATTTTTCCTATTTAAAACTTGACTCTTCTATAGTTACATCGTGCACTAAGACCGACGGAAAATGAAAAGTTGCAATTTTCTAGGCCGATATGGCTAGGAACTAAACTCTCATTCTGGTGTAATAATCAAGGAAATTTGCTGCCGTACCATGGGTGCAGCAGGCGCAATGATATTACGCAGCGCCTGTGACCCCCTGTTTGCACAGGGAGTGTGCCTTGCAACCATGGAGACATTTGTGAGAGGTGCTGCGTAATATCATTGTACCTGCTGCAGCCATGGTACGGCAGCAAATTTCCTTGATTATTACGCCGGACTGAAAGTTTAGTTCCTAGTCATATTGGCCTAGAAAATCGCAACTTTTCATTTTCCGTCGGTCTTAGTACACAATGTAACTACAGAAGAGTCAAGTTTTAAATAGGAAAAATATCGAAACTCTTTGGTCATTTTTGAGCAAGATGCTAACGGTCTAATCAGATTCAATGAACTATGCTAAGCTATGCTAAAAGTGGTACCGCCAGACCCGGAGATCGGCTGAATGGATTCGAAAACGGTAAAACTCAACTGTTTAACTCTAGGGGAGTTGGAAAATGAGCCTATTTGCAAAAAAAGTGGAGTGTTCCTTTAAGACTGTAATATAATATAATATAATTTTTTATTATTTAACATCAATGAATCAACCTAAATATACTAGGTTTCCCTAACAAATTAGGGGTTAGATCAGGTTGCTCCTAACAATTACATGTTAACATGTTTTTACTGTGCAAGAGCTGAATAATGATTCTTTAAAAATGTTCAGTTTTGTGTTCTGGTGGGGAACACCATACAGGTTTGAAGCATGATTATGAGTTATTTTTATTTTTGGTTGAACTATCCCTTTAATTTGGTGATGGTAATTGACTGCTGCTTTGCTGAAGGGACCTAAGGTGGTGCAGAAGTGCACCCTCAACTCTTAGTTTTTGCCTTTTTCTTTTGTACCCATGTGTCTACAGGACAGACTACTTAGCCATTCCCTCTGAAAATAAAGAAAACCCGGGCCCTGCTGTAACGGAATAAAAGTCTCACACCATTACGGTATTTTTGAATTTACCTCTCAATTAGAAACATCATCAATAATTCCCCACTCATCCCGAGTAGCTGACTAGAGCCCCTCCACCATCACGGTCTGTTTCTCTCTTTCCTTTTCCACATCCTCTCTTAACATCACCGGATCTCTATTCTCATCCACTCAAGCACATGCCACTCCTCTGTTCATTGCCATATCTGTCCAGCAATTACTAATCTCAGCTGATCTCACAACATAACTCAATAGAGGTAAAGTACAGCAGCGATAATGCTGAGGTCAGGGTTTATTCTCTGTGTAAACTCCTCGATCGATGATTTTACATTGTTTAAAGTGTTTTGAAATATAAGAATGCATAGATAGTTGTGAAATGACATGGATCCATTTATTTTAATTTGCCATGTTTTTTTTTTTTTGTTTTTTTTTTTAATTCTAGGCAGCTTCCTGCAGTGTCATCTGATATGTTTTACTAGAACTGGAGTGATTTGTAATTTGAGGACGACTTTTTGTTGTCAATGGGGTTATGTAACATCCTCTTCTGATGGAAGATAGTATGGAATGTTCTAGAAACACGATTTGATTAATATGAAAATGCTGTTCCATAATGATGTTAACTTTTTTGATATCCCAAAAAAGCCAACTATTCTTAAAAAATAGATAACACTGCCTTTTTTGGGATATCAGAAAAGTTCCCAGCTAACAGGGAACAATACCTTAAAGGGTTAGTTCAGCAAAAAATGAAAATTCTGTCATTAATTACTCACCCTCATGTCGTTTCACACCCGTAAGACCTCGTTCATCTTCAGAACACAAATTAAGATATTTTTGATAAAATCCGATGGCTCAGTGAGGCCTCCATTGACAGCAAGATAATTAACACTCTCAGATGCCCAGAAAGCTACTAAAGACGTATTTAAAACAGTTCATGTGACTACAGTGGTTCAACCTTAATGTTATGAAGCGACAAGAATACTTTTTGTGCGCCAAAAAAAAAGACTTCATTCAACAATATCTAGTGATGGGCAATTTCAAAACACTGCTTCATGAAGCTTTGAAGCTTTGCGACTCTTTTGTTTCGAATCAGTGGTTCATAGTGTGTATCAAACTGCCAAAGTCACGTGATTTCAGCAAATGTGGCTTCGTTATGTCATAAGCATTTCAAAATGTCAATGGTTCACCACTGGGGGGTGTGACTTTGGCAGTTTGATACACGCTCCGAACCACTGATTCGAAACAAAAGATTCGTAAAGCTTCGAAGCTTCATGAAGCAGTGTTTTGAAATCACCCATCACTAGATATTGTTGAATAAAGTCTTTTTTTTTTGGCGCACAAAAAGTATTCTCGTCGCTTCATAACATTAAGGTTGAACCACTGTAGTCACATGAACTGTTTTAAATATGTCTTTAGTAGCTTTCTGGGCATCTGAAAGTGTTAATTATCTTGCTGGCAATGCAGGCCTCACTGAGCCATCGGATTTTACCAAAAATATCTTAATTTTTCGAAGATGAACGAAGGTCTTATGGGTGTGGAAACGACATGAGGGTGAGTAATTAATGACAGAATTTTCATTTTTGGGTGAACTAACCCTTTAACTTTGACTAACGTTCTTTAAAAGTTATTTAAATGATAGGACAAAACGTTCTTAAAGTGATGTTCTTATAATGTTATTAGTAGTTAATATACGTTCTCGTAACGTTGAGAGAAAATGTTCTTAGAACAATGTATTTGTACTTGATGAATGTTCTCATAATGTTGAGAGAAAATTAGAATTTTAGAATAACATTCTCGGAACATCCTTATAATGTTATTATTTGCTGAATGTTTTCATAATGTTATCATAAAACGTTCATGGAACGTCCTTACAATGTAATTTGTACTTAATGAATGTTCTTGTAATGTAAAGAGAACTTTGCGAAAAACAACGTTCATAGAACGTCCTTACAATGTTACTTTTTCCTTGATAAACATTCTCATAACATTGAGAGAAAACATTCTTAAAACATTTAAAAACAGAAAACATTCAGAAATAATGTTTTCATAACATTTTCAATATGATAGATAATATATGTAGGCTAATGTTCCTCTAATGTTCACATAAAACAAGAAAAAGCGTTCTTAATACATTAAAAAAACTGATGTTTTGAACGTCCAGAAAACTTTCAGAAATAATGTTTTTTCAAAATGATAGAATGGAATGATCCTCTAACGTTCACATAAACCAATAAAAAAAAATTTTAATACTTTTTTTTTTTTAAATGAATGTTAAAATGTTTTAAATGAATGTTAAAAAAACAACATTTTCATAACTTAATGGGAATGTTAGCAAAACATTCTAAGAGCATACTGTATTTTTGTTAGCTTGGTTAACATCACCATGGAAGACTTGTGTTACAAATATACACTCTAATCAAATCTGGACATTGCTTTCTGTTTCAGGTACTGACGAGTCTTAATAGGAACCGATTTAAAATGGAGAACAGGCACTGAAAGCTCTGAAAGCTGCTCTGAGAAACCAGGAGACCTGCCAAATCAAATCCCTCTCGTCTTGATAATGTTATGTGTGGAACAAACTCTCGACTGGTCCATTATCTCCCACTGACTCAGTGGAAGTCCGCACTAACACACATCTTATCTCAGACTGTTGAGGTTCTGTATGTGTCTGTGTCTGTCCTCAACTTTTGCCTTAGTAGAGACACAAATACAGCAGCCCAGAGCTGAAGAGCTATCATACTGCCTATACACGCACTTTTCTTAACCAAATGGCAATCATTATCGTCAGAATGCCCATGTTAGCCTTTCCCTCTTTGGTATATGCTGTTCTTACTCTTTTGATAGAAATAGATGAAGATAAGTCTGGATTACAATTAGACTTGGTTTTTATTGTCGTGTTTTCTATACAAGGAATCTCATTATAGTATTTAGTTGTTTTTTTATTATTGTTTTTTATTTTTTAAAAATTGTTCAAGTCACTCAGCTTTGCCACTTTGCAATCAATAATAAGTAAAATTGGCAGGTAAACAGCTGTAATAAGGACATACTGTGTACAGCAGTGAATGCTCTTTGTGTGATTGAACACATGCTGTCATCCGTGTTTACATTGTCATAGCAGACATTCTTGTTGCATTAAAGCAAGTTTATGGGATTAAGATTCATCAGTCATTGGACAGAACAGCATAATTATTACATTATAACACTGGATGCTTTGTCAACAATGGCAGTAGCCACATTGCAACCTTTTGCTTTTGTTCAGTGGTGTTCAGCAGCAGTTGTGGGATCTGTATACCTTAAACATCTGCTTTATAATTCTACAGACTCATTTCAGATTGACTGAACAGTTGGCTGGAAGTAGTAACAAAATCTATTCAGCTCAGCTGTTAAAATAACACTTGACTATGTGGTTGTATTTCCTTTTTTCACTGTTGCTGTTATGAATATATAGATTTTTTTTTTTTTTTTTTTTTTTTTTACAGTGGTGCAGGCTTGATTCACTGTTAACTTTGCCTTTTGCATTGTTTCATATAGGTCATTGCCACCACACAAACACTGCGCTTGCTCTACCCTGTTATAATGGAGCTGCTCATCACTTGTCAAAGCTTGTCATGTGTATTAAATTAATGCATTTAAAAAAGATGCCTGACTGCTTATTATTTAGAGACATTTCTCCCTCAGCCTAAACACATTGCATCTAGGTGCTAAAAAACATTAAAAAACTATTTAAAAAAAAAAAGCATGCAAGATTTTGAAAAACAACAGACAATCACACTTCTCAAAGGCTGTCATGGGTGCACTTACAAATCACATGTATAGTGTTACTTAGGCTACAAAAAAATTGTGGCCGTTATTTTAGGATAATGCATTACTTGAAAATAATCTGTAAACTTTGTCTTATAACACTGATCATGTTTAAAGTATTTGCATAGCCCGTATGATACACACTGAACAAATATTCTACAGGCCTAATGAATATATAATACCGTTATTGAACAAAGATGGCGTGTTGTATTGTCAACAACTGGTCTTTGTCTCCCTCTGTAGTCCATACAGTGCAACAGCCGTTGACTCAAGTGGACGTTTTTTATAGTTATTTATGTGATAATTACAATTTAATTCAATTCAGTGTGTTTTTAATAATAATAAAATGTATTCCTATATATTTAAATTTAGTTACATTTTGCCAAGGGAGGCAGTAACAGCATACCTGCATCTTTAACTGTAGCAGTTTCATTCAAAAATACTGTCTTGGTTTTTAAACGATTAGTTTACTTTCAAATGAAAATGACCCCAAGATTTACTCACCCTTAAGCCATCCTAGGTGTATATGACTTTCTTCTTTCTAATGAACACAATCAGTTATATAAATAAATATCCTGACGCATCCAAGCTTTATAATAGCAGTGAATGGGACCAACGAGTGTGAAGCTGAAGAAAGTGCATCCATCCATCATAAACGTGTACTCCACAAGGCTCCAGAGGTTAATAAAGGCCTTCTGAAGCAACACGATGCATTTGTGTAAAAAAAATGAAGTAAAATATCTAGCTTCCGCCTTCCGTATTCAACTAACGTTGCGTCAGTTATGCTTTTTTCGTAAGCTGAATACAGAAGGCGTAGGAAGTAGATACATTCAGTTTTGAACTGCGAGAGGCATTACACTTTCTTCGTAAGTTGAATACGGAAGGCAGTCTGGCCTGATGGATGCACTATCTTCAGCTTCATACTCATTGGTTCCGTTCACTGCCATTATCAAGCTCGGATGCGTCAGAATATTTATTTATATAACTCCGGTTGTGTTCATCAGAAAGAAGAAAGTCATATACACCTAGGATGGCTTGAGGGTGAGTAAATCTTGGGGTAATTTTCATTTTAAGGCCAATTCACACCGCACAGACAAACGCCAACAAACAAGTTGAAAAATAACTGTTATGTTCGCACTGCCCCAACAGGCACCAACAAACACTTATTGAACATGGTCAGTCAGGTGAAAACAAACTCCGACCAACTCCAGCAGACGCCAACAGGGGTAAACACTGATCAGACAAAACCCAACAACTGTGTTTGTGGTGTGAATTGGCCTTTAAAGTGAACTAATCTTTTAAACCAGTAGGGCCTATAAAACTGGAAATGATTTTGCTTTGGAAATGATGTTTGGTATACAAATATAGATGAATTGAAAAAAACTTTCAGTACACCACGGACAAATTAGTACATCAAGACTTATCGAAAATGTGGACTGCCATCACGAAAGTTAAAAAATCTTGGGACATTTTGGAAATATTTAATATCAAAATTTAGATAGAAATAGGTAAAATCTTATGAGTGTAAAACCACGGACACCACAGAAGTGTGACATAAAATTGTCTGATTTTTAGCAAAATTAATACGAAAGAAAAAAAAAATGAATTCACCATGTACCCCTCTGATCAACCATCACCTGCAATGACCACACAGAAAGTGGTCCGCAATTAGAATCCTTCCTTTTTCTTAAAATATAATCAAATATATTTTTAACAATTTAATTTAATTTTACATGTTAAATAAAATCTATATTTTCAATATAGCCACTTTATTTGTGTTAAAATTTTATATTGTTGCAGTTACATCTCAGGATACCTCTTTAATGTATGGTGTTATTATGCAGATTTTGTTACACATGAAATGTCTCTAAATTAACTCAATTAAATATGTATTTTAAAACAAATATGTAACATTTAACAGTGGAAATTGTTTTCCCCCTACACAATACAAATATGCGTTTTATGGTTTATTGGTAGGCTATTTAAAGTTCAATTTCAGCTGTTGCAAAGTTTCCAAAAATACTAATAGGATACTTTATAAACTGACAAGTGACAACTACAGACATATTTCTGCTATGAGTTATTTGACCACAAGAGTGCAGTGCTTTTATTTTGAGAACGACAAAAAATACCACTGTAAAACATTGCGGGTAAGCGACTTCTCTCACAATGATTTGTAGTGTTATATGACGTTTAATGGATCTACAGCGACAGCTTTTGCTTTGTGAGGTCATGGTCCTAGAATATCACTCTCAAGGAAAAATCCATCCAATAGACTTATTCCACACATACAGAGACCAACTTCTGTTCTCGGCCTTGGGGCTGACATTTGTAAAGTGGTCCCGGGAGACAACGTCTGAAAACAAATTCATTTAGGTTCATTTTCAGGTGCTGCAAGCGTCTCTTACCTCAGCGTTGATCCGTCTTCTCCCTGTGTCAACATCCTTTGATGTGTCCTTCTGGGGCTCCTTATGACAGTATATGTGCAAGTGAGCTGTGCTTCTGAGTGCGCGCATCTTAAATTAAAAATGATTCTTTGTTTTGTTTGGTAATTGCCTCTCAAAGTTCAGAGATTAGGGACAGAAGAAAGGCAAATAGAGTCCCGCTGATTAAAGTGCTCTTAGAACATTCCTTACAAAGCGCAAATCCCCTCTGAACTCATTTTAGTACGCGGTGGAATGTATTTTGGAACTCAGAGGTCTGTAAGATTGAATAATGGCAGAGAATAAGAAACAGGCAGAAATCTATTTCTTAAATACTGAGAAGATTCATCATGACCAAAAAATCAGAAGGAGGCGTAGATGATCAGATACACTGCAGGCCAGAGGAAAAACCGACACACCTCGGTGAGTTCACTCTGATCTTATTCGACCCGCTGGAGCCTGAAACTTGTAGGATCTATTGACAGAAATGCAATATAATATACATAACTATGTTTTCAGTGGTGTATAAAGACCTTACACAATGAACCGTTATGTTTTTATTACCTTAGAATGAGCCATTTCTGTCTCATACACCGCCCCTTGACTGTCAAGTCGCCATTATGCGCTGACGTGTTTCTACAGCAGCCCTAAACGGACAAACACTCTCCAGCACGCGTTTAGTCACTATGTTGTTGTTCTTCTAAATCGTTTGTGTTTTTAGAGGCAGCTTGCATCGTCACTATGTTGAATATATACAAAGTTGTAGCAGTAGTAGAAGTCGTCTGGTTTGTTAGAAGTAAGAAGAAACCTTATTGCTTCACACAGGCTACTCTCTGCTGTCTCAGACGATGACATCTTTGTCTTGTGTCAGCCAGACAGCCACCGTAGCTTCTTCAAAAGGGAGGGGTATGAGGGGTGTGCGGCGTTAGTTGCAGTTAAAATTTACACATCGCACCTTTAAGCCCAATGTATAGTTCACTTTTTACGTCAGCGTACAATGCGCGTGGCGTGAATTTCGTCATCAGAAGAGTACACGCACCGCCGGATTTTTGTAACCGCGCGTACTTGTACATGCAGGTCACACTTGCGCATGTAATTTTTTTTGCAGTAATTAGTTTATCCACAAGGTGGCAACCATGCCCTGGGGGCGTCGATTCACAAGGTAGCCAAAGAAAAACCGCATAAACAGAACAGACCGGAACCAAAGAATATACACTAACAAGAAGCAATACTTAATAGAACGTTCCTTTGCAACATCGGCTAAATAAAAGGCTTATAAACACTGAATTATTACTAACATATGAAATTAAATTAAGGACATGCATCAGAAAAATTGGGAATGTTGGACAATAAATATATGAATATAACAGCTTGATTTTGCAGTGTTGTATGTCCGTTAAAGCAAAAGTGTACAAAAGTGTGAATTATGTGATAACGGACACAGCAATGCATCATGTATTATAAGATCATTATGTTTGTAGCGTGATCCATTAAAACGTACAATATAGCCTATTTCAATTCAGACCTAGATATTATTAGCCTACTATTACTCCACTAGGTCTAAAATATATCGTTCGCTGCAAACATAATGATCTTAAATTTATTAATTATTAATAAATGTGTAAAGTTGCATAAAATGGAAATACTCAATAAAGTAGGCTAACTACGTTACCTCAGATGGTTGAATGGTTAGATTCCACAACTGGTAAAATAAAACATATATAAGACAATACAACATTTACTATAGGAGCCATACAATTTACTGGTGACTTAATTTAAAAAACTGTTCTATTGCGCTTCTGATTTGGCAGTCAAATTCACAGATTTTGGGTGTGTAAGATGTGAAGGATTCTATGGTCCAGTTAGTATTTTCACCCCATAATGGTGGCCACGCCACCGGAGCGCCATCTAGTGGCTGTTACCCAAAAAGTATCAAAGTGTCGCCTCTTGGGTTCTAAGCTCTTTGCCGGAACGCATGCAAGCTACAGTGACAATGGAGGCCTACAGATACGAGAGATTGTGTGAAGAGGTTAGAAATTACCCTCATTTGTACAACTCTTGCATGAAAAAATACAAAGATATTTACACGGGTTGTAACTTGTGGCTCAAAACTGCACGTGTTGAATGCCTGCATATGAATCAAATGAAGTACTTTCCAAGGCTGAGCGTTCGATGAAGTATTTATATTTTTGTGAGCCGTACCGAGCCGTACCATGCAGTGGAAAAGCAGCATTATACAGGTACTTCAAAATCAAATGGGAAAAAATTAAATTAATTAACAGCAAAAGGAACTTTATTTTCAACTTCATCATGTTTTTCTCTCAATTTATAGCTTCAGTAAAAAGCGAATTACATACTGCCTGTGGTCAATGTCAGGTTTTTCACAGCAAGGCAATGGGCTTCTAGACTTCAGAGTAATTGGAGCTCAACGTCATGGTGACTGCCCTTGGGCCCCACTTTTACATAAGCTTAAATTACAGTAATGCAGTCATGCATCCGTGCCCAGCATGTTGTCATCGCAAACCATAAAACGTAAAATAAAGACATTCATCTAAAACACACCTCTGCTTCTCACGCAAACAGACTCTTCTGAGAGAAAGCTGAATTAAGTTTACAGCCTCAGCACTGAATTAATCTAATTTAAATCAACACTAATGAGAATATTGTTGCGAGAGACGACAGAGTTCTTGCTTTATTTAGTCCACGGGAGGACTTTTCCCGGTGCTCTGAGAAACGTTATCATTTTAAACCTCCTTCCACAGAATTGCTTTGTTAATATGGAATCTGTCAGATCCTTTTAGAAATGCTTTTCACTCAGATGCTCCTCTAGGATGTTCTGCCATTATTACTTTATTTCTCTGTTCCACACTCTATCAATTTCACAGAAAGTTAGTAACGGTCTCTCATACTGTCCTCTGCTTGTGCACAAAGATTATTCTCTGGCTTCGTTGTGAAACTCTGTTTTTGAAAATGAGGGGCATCGTGAGCGGTTTGCTTAAGCCCGCCACAGTGGCGAATTTTTCTATTTGCAGCACTTTCACCTGCTTTCACCCCTATATGAGCATGTTCTGCATACTAACGTCTCAGAGTGAGAAAACAACAATGTTCTGAGCAATCTGTTGTGTTGCACTGTTTCTGTGTATGCCTGAAGGAGTTCGTGACTCTGGAATACCTTTGGAATTGGTTGGTCTGCACAGTAATTGTGTATGTAAATGGTTTTGTCGCAAGGTAATAGTGAAATCACTGGCTCAAAACGTCAGAAAGCACGAATCAGCAGAACGTAGAAAGTGAGTTAAAAACCACAAACATGAACACGCACACACATATCAACATTTCAGACTCTGCCTTTCTCTAATTTATTTCATCTGTATTTAAAATCCAGGCCAGTGTTGCCTTAAACAAAAAGAGCATTAACAACCCAGGCCGCATTGGTAATGAGTGTCGCAGAATCAGCGCGGAGTACAGCGCATGGTGACGTATGTGCTCTATTGTTAGTGTAATGAACACCTGGACATCAGTGTAGTGCTAAATCAGACACAGAGAGGCAGCCACTCTTCAGTTCTGTAGTAATGAAACGCAAGATGCTTCCCTTTTTTAAAATTAATTCTTTGTAGTTACGAAAGCTGTGAAACATCATCAGCACTGATAGTGTATTTTATGCCAACTTTTTAGCTCACACTTAAAGGGAAGGTTCACCCTAAACATTTACATTTTCTCATCATTTACTCACCTTTATGCTATCCCTGATGTATATGACTTTCTTCAGATAAACAAGATTTTTAAGAGAATAATCCATCTCTGTGAGTCCATATAATGCATAAAAGTGAATGGATGAAAGTCATAAACATCATGAGAGAATTTTTATTTTTGGGTGAACTATCTCTTTAAAGGGTTAGTTCACCTAAAAATAAAAATTCTGTCATTAATTACTCACCTTCATGTCGTTCCACACCCGTAAGACCTCCGTTCATGTTCGGAACACAAATTGAGATATTTTTGATGAAATCTGAGAGGTATATGTCTCCTTCATAGACAGCAATTTAACCACCAGAAAGGTCCAGAAAGGTATTA
Organism: Ctenopharyngodon idella; assembly: GCF_019924925.1. NCBI lineage: Eukaryota > Metazoa > Chordata > Actinopteri > Cypriniformes > Xenocyprididae > Ctenopharyngodon > Ctenopharyngodon idella. Next base: position 26,565,056 of record NC_067234.1, on the reverse strand, counting down.
AAGACATTGTTAAAATAGTCAACGTGACTGCAGTGGTTCAACCTTAATTTTATGAAGCAACGAGAATACTTTTTGTGTGTGAAAACAAAACAAAAATAACTTTATTTAACAATTTGAACTGTTGTTATACACAGTTGACGTAGTGAACGCAGTGCAGCGTTTCCGTGTTTACGTCCAAATGCTGGCTCAGTATTGGCCAAAGCTGTACAGGTGAGCAGCACGACGCATGCATGTGATGCTGACGCAGGAGCCGGCCAATAATGAGTAGGCATTCTGAGGTAGAACCTTGAAGCGCTAGACATAAACTGCGTATGAAAATGACACAGAAGAGAAGATATTGTTGAATAAAATTTTTGCACATTATAATATTAAGGTTGAACCACTGCAGTCACGTCGACTGTTTTAACAATGTCTTTAGTACCTTTCTGGACCTTGAAAGTGGAGGTTAAATTGCTGTTGATAGACGAGTCATATACCTCTCAGATTTCATCAAAAATATCTTAATTTGTGTTCTGAAGATGAACGAAGGTCTTACGGGTGTGGAACAACATGAGGGTGAGTAATAAATGACTGAATTTTCATTTTTGGGTGAACTAACCCTTTAAGTTTAGCACTATAGGACACAATAGGAAGATGTCTGACCCCCCCACCCCTAAACCTTTGTTATGCCGCTTCTACTATAACTAAGCTGTAGGTTCACTTTCTGATGAGTATACTATAAATGCGGTTTCAAAATGACGGCGGAAAAGTAGGAGCAGTTAGGAAACCTGTTTGAAGACAGTCGTTATTTTAGTTGGTGTCACCAGTATCACAGCAATTGCACAGACCAGCTTTGTGTGGATATATGACAGATGATTTGGAAAATAGTTGGACAAACAAGACAGACTTTTACATCATTAAAGACTAACTTACACCAACACAGAAGAAAATTGTTAGAAATTTCATCAGCCACATTCAGACACATAAGAACACCCCTCTCCCACTAAACTACACATGAATGGAGATTGCAGGAACATGTGCATAATTTATCAAGCCAGAATTTCATTAAGTGCCATGATTAAAAATAACAAGCTCTCCTTGAGGGAGAGTGATATAGCTCTTGATTACAAATTTCCATTAATTGCTGCTATAGGTACATTTCATTAAGATCATTCAGTGGAGGCAGTGGTCAGTATGTGGTCCATTCCAGCGCAGTGGGTAGCAGGATTTTATGATTCAAATGCAGCTAAAGCAAACTCGCCCAAACTGAAGGGACCAATTAAAATCCATAAAAGGTTATGAAACTTTCAGACAGTTATGCCTTTACTTTCACAGACATGCAGCTGATATCACAGCAGGAGTGAAAGTTGGAAACGTTCCTTCTTTGATGATTATTTTATTATTCTTCATGTATTAGAGCCAAGTAGTGGTCCCCAATAATCCAAATCTACCAAATGCAGATATCTTGATATTAGATTTCTTCATGTTTTTAAGTGCAAAAAGTGATTTGTAATGTATAGTGTGAATAAGTATACACTACTGTTCAAAAGTTTGGGGTCTGTAAGATTTTTTAATGTTTTAATGAAAGAAGTCTCTTCTGCTCACCAAGGCTGCATTTATTGGATCAAAAATACAGTAAAAACAGTAATATTGTGAAATATTATTACAATTAAAAATAACTTCCATTTTAATGCATTTTAAAATGAAATTTATTTCTTTGGATGCAAAGCTGAATTTTCAGCATCATTACTCCAGTCTTCAGTCACATGATCCTTCAGAAATCATTCTAATATGCTGATTTGCTGCTCAAGAAACATTTATTATTATTATTATTATTAAGATTGAAAAAAGTTCTACTGCTTCATTTTTTTTTTTTTTTTTTTTTTTTTTTTTTTGTGGAAACCTTCCTGAAATTTTTGTGGATCCTTTGAGGAATAGAAAGTTCAAAAGAACAACATTTATTTTAAATATTTTAGAACATTATAAATGTCTGTCTGTCTCTCTTTCTGTGTTTAATATTACAAATCTCTCTCTCTCTCTCTCTCTCTCTCTATATATATATATAACAAAATGATGAATATTACTATAGTATATTTTAAATTATAGTGTATAACTGTGCTTACTAGCTTCATAATATACAGTAGCTTTTCAAAACTGCAGTGGAATTAAAGCAGTGGCTTATACATATATGTGCACATGAAAACTACTCTATTACTACTGAAATATATGAGCATGTCAGCTGTGAAGAGGAAGATATTAGTTAATAATGATCACATCTGTCAGACAACACTAGCTGGCTTTAGGGGTGCCTTTGAAGTGCTGCTCTGTGTAGTGCTCTCATTTATTGGGGTTGTCATCCAAATAGCATGCAAAATTGTGAAAAATGTGTTTTGAAAGGACAAGCTGCCCAAACCAAGAGCTTGCATTATCACTTCTCAGCTTATCTTAAGCATTTTACATCAGTTTGTGTATGGACCACTAACTCTGAGGACATCGGCTCTTTTTTGGGCCTGTGATGGTTTGAAATATCCATACCTCAACACCCTAACAGCATAATAAATGACAGTGGAGAGGCTGGGACAGATTGTTCCTATAAAGCTATCCGCTGATGACTTAAGTTTTTATCTTTTGAATGACAGATATCAACCATTGGCTTCTCATGGCACATACTGAATCTGTTTACAGCACAGCAGGTTTTGAACCTGGTTCAGCATAATGGGACAATTTCAATAAACATGAACTGTACACATTTCATTTGTGTGCAATCATGTTATCCTGTTGTAGAAATACACCTAATTTACTGCCAGAAATGAGCAATTAATTGGATTGTCACATTTTCATGGCTGGATTTCAGATTGTATTGTTTGAACCTCCTAAAACCACCTGTGGTAGACTAGATATACTGCATGAGGCAGATTTTTTTCTGCTCAGTAAAAGTAAATGTAACCCTATAGGTGTTTGTTTTTGATTTGTGATTTATCTTCACCATTTGGTGTCATGTGAGGAAGGATAAAAGCGCAAAATAACATGATACGCCATGTTTGTTTTCTTTCTCATGGCCTGATGTTGCACTTTTTCCTGATTGAATTGAAATAATCTTTGCTTTTGTAAATCACCTGTTGAGTGTTTTTTATGATTATTGCACTGATGACTCAGTAAACATCATTTGTCACAATAAGGTGTCTTGACAATTTAAATTTATCATTTTTATCCACATGGTTTTGCTCTCAGACAGTGTTTTTGTAGCATATGCCTCTAGAATCACAATGCATAGCCATCCAAACACCAAATAAATGACTAAAGAAGAAGAAACATGTAAATTAGTCTAATTTATTAGCATTTCAATAAAAGAACATTCTCTCTTCTAGGACTTTTTACCACATTCACACCACAAAAACCAAATCCTTGCAGAAACAGAAAAAAACAACAACATTTAGATTTTAAGTGTTTCTGAAAACTCACTAAATACATCAACCAAAATGAGTCAGTTTCAGACTCACCGTGACCAATGAATATGAAACCAGTTTTCCCTTTGAACGGATCAGTGTTGAGAGATTAACTTTGACTAACATGAAAATGCTGGATTTCAATCCATTCAAAGGAGTACAAGCAATTTAAACACTTGGCAGGGATCCTTTTGCTTTGCCCCCCATTCCCTTGTGGTGCAGAACTAAGTAGTTTTGGATATTGGCAAAGAGGAAACTGTTCTTAAGCTTCCCGAGCAATGGTTCAACACTGGTGTTAACCTTTCCATCCTTGCTTTTTTGGAGTACAGTCACCCAGTTGCAGATTTAGCAGGCCAGGCAACTTTCCCTGCTCAGTATGAACTCAACCATATGCCTGAGCTCTATTGGAAAGAACAGAATTAATCAAGAACAGAAATCATTTTGAATGGAAAATAAATAACCATTCATTGGCATTCAGTTCCCACATACTTGTCTTGTCTTGAAAAATCTGACAATTTACTATAGATCAAGATTGTCCCATATGTGTATTCAATGCGGTATTGAATTTGCATTGAATTTTTTTTATTTCAAAGAAGTGAACAAGGATCAAGCAGTCTCTGAGGAAAGGTTATTCCTGTTTCAGAGCTGAAGTCCTGTAATTGCTTCAGTAAGGCATTATGAGATAAGATTCCGTCCGAGGATGTGACCTTTGGTTCCATTAAACATTCAGCCAGTCAACCTTGTGCTCAAATACCTCTAATTAGACCAAAGTGCTCTAAAAATCATCACACTGGATATCCTAGCCCAAAATGTACACTCAATTTGTTGCTAACCTGTGCACTTGGAGGAATTACAAAAGCCCCTTGTGTATATGAGTTACAGTCATGCGGACATAAAATGATACTGAAATGTTATACAGCATTTTACGGGGTCAAGCGGGCTGGTTATCCCCTACTGGTAGATGTTGTAATTGCATCTTTCTCCTCTGATCTCTGGTCTAGGGGTATGATTCTCACTTTGGGTGTGAGAAGTCCTGGCTTCAAATCCCGGACGAGCCCCCAATTATGTTACGGACACAGCCATAACACAAAAGAGGGACATCACAACAAAGCTCGTTCCAATAGGGGATGTATTATAGAAAAAAATATAAACATAATTGTGAAAGGAAAATAAGTCGGGGAAAACAAATTATCAACAAAAGAAAGCGAAACAAAACGCCGCATAAATCCCACCACCCAGACATGGCAATGAGTCTTCTTATGTCAAACTCATGCACGGTCCACAGGTGCAGGAAATCAGTTCCTAATAAAACAAAGACACAAATAACAAAATCATTTTCGCCCCCTAGAGGACAGACAAATTATTACACAAAAATAAATCAATCAAAAACACATGTAACACGGCCATTCAATATATTTCAATTTCTGATGAAGTAACAGGCAACATTTTAGTTGCAAATATTTCTTGGTGTTATAATAGATATTTCACCAGGGGCTGATTTCACATTGCATACTTCTGGATGTGGCTACTGCAGATGAATGGATAGCTTTCTCTAGGTATTATAGACCTACTTTAAACAGGTCATGAGAAATCAAATTTGCCTTGATCTTTTGACATATAAGAGGTCTTTGTACCATTAAAACATCCTGCAAGTTTCAGATTTTAAAACGTCCGCCCCATTATAAACAGAGCATTTATTTAATCAAGCTCAAAAAATGGCCTGTTTGGATATTGTGGAATTTGTGATGCCACACTGGCAAATACATTTGCATATGACTTCCTCCAGGGCAAGACATCAACAAATCATCGCACCATTTGCCAACACCAGAAGCGAGTGTTGTGTCGCATCACGTCAAAAGCAAATATAACTCATTATAATTACTGATGCTGTCTACGCTGGATACAGTATGCAGATGTGCATTCAGTTTCTGACATATTCCATATACTTGAGTCTGTCTAGAACAGGACACAGGGCTCAGAATGAGGGTTGCAAAGGAACAAAAGTCCATGTCATGACCCCTTTAAACAATTACACTGTGTAAGAAGTTCAGGAAGAAATTGACATAAATAAAATACATCAATAGTGTCTTCATGTCATCATGCCACATCAACCCTAATGTCAACACAAAACTGATCCCCAGATCTTAAAACAAGCATAAAGCTTTCTTGAACCCCAATGTGTTAAACAAGACCTTAACTGCCCGGCCTTTCTCCGACACATCCGAGTTGATGCTTTCTGCCCTGCTCTTCACAGCAGTTCATTTCGCTATTCAATAATTACTGGGTTCATTGAACTATGAAAAGTGTGATTCAACTCAAACAGCATTTGATGAATACATCACGGCACAGAGCGCCTTCATCTGCCTCCCAATTACACAGGGACATTAAGTGTTGAACACGCCCAGCTTTCACAACGCTGAAGGTCATGGTGTTCCCAAACTCTGGCCTCTCACTCCCATCTGCCAGTATCCCACTGATCTGTTCTAAATGTGCAACACACATGCCAGACTTCACCGATGAGTGTGAAAGCAGGTTGAGTACCAGTATCATCAACTGGACCACAGGATCAGATGCCTCTGAATTATGTTTTTAGTTTCACACAGCTAAAAATAAAAACCCCTTATGATTTACACTAAAAATTCTTAAGTATACATTTTTAAATACTTAAATACTATTTTAAGATTATTTTTCTTTACCTCACTGATTTTTTAAAGCATAAAAGCCCGTTCACACCAAGAATGATAACTATAAAGATAACTATATTTACGTCCACACTAACAACGATAATGGTCTGTTTATTCTAAGCTCACGCTCTGCGGTTTCAAAGTGTTTACAACATGTTTTTGCTGTTCTTGTTGCGTTTTACACGATTTTAACCAGCAGATGTCCTCTGCATGCTATGTTTCGAGTGAATACCTAGCGAATTATATAATCTAAAAGTGAATTTAGCTGACAAAGTCAATATAGTGGAAGAAAAACAACAACGCCTAGTCTTTTTCACTGCAACTTCAAATGAGTCAAGACAATGTTGTCAAAACTGGCGCTGGATACCTGAGGTAATTTTGTGTTACACTGTTAATGTTTGCTAGCCTTGCATAATGTTCTTATCAATAATACTTCTCACCATTGATTCCAAGGGTATGACTGATTGTTTTCCATATATCCATCTTCTTTAAAGTATCCTTGAAAAGGGTGTTTAACTTGTCAAACAGTGGTGGCTTTTTCTGGTCCTCGGCAATAAACTTTTCCGCAATGTCGTCTGCCATTTTAAATGCGCGAGCCGTTAAATTGGAATGGATTTCTGATTGGCTGTCAGTGTTTTATCGTTCAACAGCTGGAAAAAAATCGTTCTGAAAGTGATCCCAACCATATCGTTTTTCTATATTATTATAGTTGTGGTGTGGACAGTGCTATTGTTTTATATTTACATATCTGCAAACTCCAAAGCGTTGAAAAAGGTGACATGTTTACAAAGTAAATAGCAGTAGGGGGGTCTGGGGCACCCTCCCCCAGTGATTTTAACATATAAACTAAGCATTCTGGTGCACTCTGACAAGAAAATAAGTGGAAAAAAACAACATTTGCTTCAAGTTAAAAAAAAAAAAAAACAAAAAAAAAAAACATTTATTGACACTAGTGCTGGGAATTGACACAAATTTCACAATTGGATTCGATTTTGATTCAGAATCTTGCGATTTGATTACCTTCAATTCAATAATGATTCATTTGGGGCTTATCAGGTACAGTACATGGCAAATTTCCTCAAAGAAAAAAATCTCTCAACTAATGCTGTAAATTATACAGGGAACCACAGCTGGTACATCATTATAATAGGCTATTAAAGGTTAAAATTAATTGATTTGTAAGCTACTTACATATAAATTACATAGAAAGAAGTTTTTAATAACGTTATAATAAATTTTTAATGACATAATTATGTTTGTACTCGTTTTTAACACTATGTTTCTACTCGTTTTTAATATCGGCCTAAACATTTTAATGGTGGCTGTCATAAAACGGTTTTATACATTCAGTATTGAAGCACATGTTAAGTACATGAATATGCAATGGCCTATAGTCACACTGGATATATATCAAAATGCCCCTCTCTAAGTTCATTTTTAGCTGACTAACAAGTTTTTTGACATTGAACGGCTTTTCTGAGGTAAATGTTATGGTAAATGCGACATTTTTACAAGCTATTTTATTGACGCTTTTCCGCGGTTGAAACAATTGATCGCTTAACGTTACATATGACATGATACGGATTTCAGTAAGTTGTACTGGATCTTTCAACATACCTTCGGTATTCATTCATCCTACATCCATTCATGTTTATTTCGTGTTGTAAAGCGGAAGAGATGATCGGTTCACGTGCGCTCTGCCTGTTTGAACTGAAGCGCTACAACGATGTGTCAGTCACACCACAGAGCGCCAAAAAAGATCACGACAGCTCGAGAGACGTTTATGGTCTCACTCCAGTCCAGTCTATGGGAAAGTAGCCCATTTTCGATTCTTGTGAGGTTTATTGTGCCTGCAAAATTCAAAATTCAATGAATTCAAGGTTTATTTTATGAAAAGTATTTATACAGTACCTTTTGCAATCTTGATTTTAAATGTCTTTTTAAAAATTGGTCTTGAATAACTCCAGATGGCAATAGAAAGATTCTTATCCTGAATCATTTTATGAATGCTTCCTAAAGCACTTTGTTGAACATCTCTGCTTGAATGTCTCTGTCTGAACTCCTCATGGAGCGCAAAAGCATTGAAATATTTTTCCTCCTATCTAATTTTTTAACTATCACCATGTTACTTTATGGACTACATAGAATTGTGAAAGGAAGAACGTTTAAACAAAATAACTACGTACAGTAATCAGAATTAATTCGACATGGTATGTGTGGATGAACTCTGTCGGACTGGGGGTTGTAGCCTAGGGGTTATAAACTGACCCATATGGAACATGTGAAAATGAAAATAGTGCAAATGGAAAATGCTGGAGAGTATTGTTGTAGTACAGTGTATTGCAGTGACTTCTTATTAGTCACAATATGTAGGAAAATTTTATTCCTCATGACAAGTGAGTTTTTTTTATTTTTTCTTCTTCTGGAAAAAAAGCAGTTTGTGATTAATCTCACATGTGTAATATTTGGGTGTTGTTTTTCAAAAGGAACCTTGAAAGTTTTCTCCTATTCTGTCAAAAACTAAAGATCTATGTCAGCAGTTCTCCTGCTGACACACAAACCATTAAACGCTCTGCGGGGCGCTGAGAAAGAGAAAATAAGTTAATGTATGGGAAGCGTTATTCAACAGAGCAGTCTGTCTGATTTGTTATAAAAATGGATGACAACACCTGTCAGTCACCCATAGCCAACCGGTGGAGGGGAATAGTGAGTCAGTCAGTTGTGAATTTTATAATGACATTCTAGGAGCAGGTTGAATTTTACATTGTGGCAGAGATGGAGTTTTCAGACTTACTCAGATAAATTGTCAATGCCAGAGACATCACTTTGAGCCTGCTTTATCACACTCACCCCATTTGCATGAATTAATGTTCTTCTATCAATAGGAAAAATAAGACATTTAGGTTGATCTAGATAAAAAAAAAAAAATAAAATCAAACTAATAAGTGGAAAAAATCAATCTTACATGCTTTGTATTTTCTTAATCAGCCCGTCCCCATCTTTGTTTTTTTTAAGTGCTTTGCTGCCTTCATTCTTGCATATCAGTGAAAAGAAGGATAAGACTCGTAAGTGTTTCCTCGGCACAGTTTTATCTAACTCTTACTTATCGTTTAGCAGCAGCAGGCTCACAGCCTTGACAGCACAGCACAGCTTAACAGGCTTAAAAAGGCAGATGCACGGTCAGAGCCAGATCACCACGTTCTGGGTCAAAGACCTGGATGTGATGAGGGAGATCTGGGATGCCTGGCAGATGTTCTCTTATCAAAAACTCAGCCATGATCTCCATTTGAAAGCCATCCTTAGCAAATTAATGCTGTTTAGTGTGGGATGAGAGAACATAATAAGGAATATGGATGGGTTTGGTTAATGAATAACTTATTAATGATTGATTGATCGATTAAAGTCTCAGGTGTTTTGAGAAATGCATGTATTGTAGATCAAATCATCTTTATTTGTTGTGGTAATGAATGTTTTTCTGATTCAAAGAAGGAAACTTTTTCCATCTCAATGCAAAAGCATGTTCTGTGTGAATGGCTGTTCTGAAAAATATACTCTTATTCTCAATCATGCAGAAAGAGTGGGTTCAAGTTAAAGGGCTGCTCTCACAAAACGCCTTGTGAGATGAAAGGCAGTGGAATAAAAGAAAAATGTAAAGTTTAAAGATGCTTTTTTTAAAGTTGAACTTTTAACTTAAATGTGCAGTAAGTGATTTCTAAGAAGCACTGTTGATATTCGAAATCAACCCAAACAAACACACCCCTCGCTTCTTTGCTCCGCCCCCAAATAGCAAACACACAATGTGGATGTCTCTTTATCATAGCTGAAGTTAAGCAAAATAAAAAATAAAGCAAAGATGACAAATGAACGACAAGGAAGAACAAAAAAGGAACATGCAGTACACAAAAGTATATACAAGCAAGAGTTGTTAGTCACCAGCAGCACACCAGCTCCAGCCAAACAATCACTTAAAACTGTCCTGTTACTATAGCTAACATTATAACAACAGCATATCTTGGTTCTGTGAAACAGCAAAATGTTTCACAGAACCAAATCCATACGTTACTCTTGTATGGATCAGAAACAATGGAACCTCGGCTTAGGTCTCTCCAGCACTGTAAAGCTTTTCTAATATTAACACGGGTCCTAAAGCTCCTGATCATAACCCTTCTTTTTCCAGTGATATTCCTCTGACCTTTTCTCTTTTGTAATGTCTCTCAGCCATCTCTCTTTCTACAGTCTTTCTTCAAATCTCCCTCTTGCTCACTCTCTCCTCCACCATCATGAGTGTATACGCCCCTACTACTGATTGGCTACAGGTGTGTTGTGGTTATTGGTCCGATCCACTTTCAACAGTGTTCTCAGAAATCGCTTACTGCACCTTTAAGCACTGCTTTTTTTTCTTTTTTTTTTGGATCACACTGAGTCATGCGTGAGACTCTGCAAACAACGTGCAAACGTTTTGATTCGAACTCAAAGAAAGCGTGTTTTGTGAACCAGCCATTAAACGTTGCACCTCTCCAAGTAACATTGTAGTGATTCATTTTGAATGAATCTGTGTTTTTGAATGAGTTGTTTCAGTGAATGATTTAAATGACTCACTTGGGGAAAGTTACTTTAAAAAAGTAATGTATTACAATATTGCGTTACTCCCAAAAAAGTAACTAATTGCGTTACTTAGTTACTTTATGATAAGTAATGCGTTACATAACTTTTGCATTACTTTTTCTCACCTGGGCTTGCTTGTTTGTTTTTTAATAACAACAAAAAAGTACTATTTTTGACAAATGTTAAGGGCCTTTCACACCAAAAGTGAAATTAATAAACCTCGGCTCAGGCTGAAGGAAAAGCATATTTACTCCTGTACAGTAGAGGGTGCAGCTCAAACAAACCTTTCAGCTGTGCTGCCATTCTGGATTAAAGAAGAATATGATGCAGGAGAAGGAAGTTCAACACTCTTATTTCTAAATCTAATCTTAAGTAATTTTTGCTTAATAGTATGGTTGAATTAGATCATTGAAGTCAGCAGCAAAGACATCGGTTAATAAAGTGAGATTAAAAACAAAGTATATTTGTGTAATTTAATATATTTAATTTTTACAGATTTGCATAAAATTCTTAGATTGTATTTCACTGTTTTTATTCATTTTGAGGAATAGTGAATGTTTTCGTGCAAGTGAGATGAGTAAATGCATGTTCACATTTAGTCTAGAACTACAATAACCATCATGTTCACACAGCATACGCAAAACCTCCGCTCCTCGCTCCCTATTTCTTTCAACATGGCGACAGGACAGATGTCAGTCAATAAATGAGAAAAAGTAACTTGCGTTACTTATTTGAAAAAGTAACTTGGATATTTTGTTGTAAATTGAAAAAGTAATGCGTTACTTACTAGTTACTTAAAAAGTAATCTAATTACCTAACTCAAGTTAACTCAAGTAAATGCATTACCCCCAACACTGTCAAGTGTGGCTGCCAACAGGAAGCGCACAATGAGGGAGAGTTCAAGAATAAATCCACTTTAATAAATACACACAGGAGAAACGTAGGAACACAGGGAAAAGCATCCACATAACATAAATGACACCAGACAAAGAACACAGGAAACACTGGGCTTAAATAACAGGGAGAACTAATAAGATAATTGACTGAACAGGTGAATGTAATCAATAATCAGACACACTGGGAAACTGGGTCACAGGGGAAAAACAATGAAACATAGGAACCCTGACACACTGGATATAAAATCACTGTGTGTGTGTGTGTGTGTGTGTGTGTGTGTGTGTGTGTGTGTGCATGTGTGAGCGCATGCACATTTTTGTGATTTATGAGGACACAAATTTGTATAATGACATAGGTATTACACTGGTATTACGACGTAAACATGAAATATGCGGACATTTCATGAGTCCTCATATTTAAAATAGTTTTAAAATCATACTAAATGTTTTATTAAAAATGTAAAAATGCAGAATGTTTTCTGTGATGGTTTAGGAGTAGGGGTAGTGTAGAGGGATAGAATGTACAGTTTATACAGTATAAAAACCATTACGCCTATGGAATGTCCTCACTAAGATAGCAAAACAAACCTGCGTGTGTGTGTGTGTGTGTGTGTGTGTGTGTGTGTGTGTGTTAAGCTACATTATTATAGATATTTTTGATATATATTTTTAATTTTAACCCTAAAAGTTTAGCTTTGGGTACATCAGTAGAATCCTCTAAAACAAGTTGTGTATAGTACTGTATATTTAATATGGCACCAGTGAAAACACAATGAGCACATGATTGACGTTTTGGAGGATAAAAGTTGATGTTTCCATGTTGCTAGTTAATTTAAAAATTCTCAAGGTAAAAGTCATCTTTAATACATTTTTTTTATTTTAATTCATTATCCATTTTTAATAGCTAACGTGATTCACATTAAAATATAATATAAATTCCCCCAGCTATCAGATAGTCCATCACCAGCTAAATCTGTGAATGTGAAAAGACAAGAAGAAAACAAAGAAATCAATTTTTTGCCTCCTTAATTCTGCTTCTAATCTCATCCTTCTATCAGCACCCCCATTTTATTCTGTTCTGTGGGCAGAATGATTAATTGACAGGAACAAGATTTATGTTATATCAGCCTATGCCTTCATCAAGTCTCCTCTTATAACACATTTCTTTGCAAATAGGCAGTAAGGATCTAACTGCTCACACTTAATGTAAATTAATAAGCATGAACTGTATTCATGTAGTTAATATATAGCATCATTCATTAATATTGTATAGGATGTGTCCCAGATGCACTTACTGATGGAAATGGGTGATTCAGGACGATAGAGTCTAATGCTAAGAACTGCAGTTTTAGAAGCTGAAGTATGATCATTCATTATGATGAATCATTTCCTGTAATAATATAGCAATCCTTCTGTTTAGCTAAATACTGAAGGTCACCACGACCCTATCAGACCTCTACCTTGAGTGGAGACCAGTTTCTAAATGAAGATGAGTAATACTGTTTTGAGACTCAGCTAAAACATTCATTTAAGTTACCTTGGAGCCAAACACTGGAATTATTTTTTACATACTATATGTCATTTATCTCTATTACACTGTCAAGAGTCAATTATTCCAGCAAAACAGGCTAAATGTATTTTCATTTTTATGTATATTAGCAAAAAATATTTGAGAGTGAAATAAGCATGATTTATTGCCACATCAGCTTAAAAGAATTGAAAAGAACAGTGTAGTAAACTAAAATGGTGCAAATCAATGTCAATCAAAACAGGCTTGTTCAGCAATGTTCGCAAAATGAATTTAATGCTTCTGATGGCTGAAAGTGATATATCAAAGGTGAAATGTGCGAACATTTTCTTGTTTCGGTTTAAAGATAGAGTTCACCCAAAAAATGGAGAACAACATTTTAAAAGAATATCCAGGCCTTTTTTTTTCAGTATGAAAGTGAATGAGGACTGGACATGTCAAGCTTCAAAATGACAGAAAAAAAAAAAAAAAAAACCTGAAATGTATTGATAAAATGATGTATATATACTGTATATAGATTGATTAATATAACTAAAAGGTTTGGAAAGACTATTTGACTTAAAGGAATAGTTCACCCATAGAAAATTATCCCATGATTTACTCATCCTCTAGCCATCCTAGGTGTATATGACTTTCTTCTTTCAGCCAAATACAATCAGAGTTATATTAAAAATATCCTGGCTCATCCCAGCTTTGTAATGGGATTGAATGTTTTTAAGGTTCCAAAAAGCACATCCATCCATCATAAAAGTAATCCATACGACTCCAGTGGGTTAATAAAGACCTTCTGAAGTGAAGTGATGGGTTTTGTACGAAAAATATCCAGATTTAAATCTTTATAAACTATAATCACTGGCTTCCAGTAATGGCCGTACACAAGTCGAGTTCCGGCTCAAGAGTGACCTCTGACCCGACACATGACATAGGAGTAGCGTAAGCTTAGGTGAGAGAAGACGCCTCTTGCAGTTCAAACAAATAGGGCTGGGCAACAAACTCAAGCTCCTCTTCTCTTATATCGAAATCCTCTGACATTTCTCTTTAAAAATTCTCATTCTAGACTTCTAATTCATGACTGGTGTTTTGTTTTGCTCTATCCTCTGTGCTTCCGCGTTTATCAATTCGTCATGCGTTGGGTCAGAGGTCACTCATCCGCCGCAACTAGACTCACGTACAGCCGTTGTCAGAAGCCAGTTATTATAGTTTATAACGATTTAAATATGGATATTTTTCTTATAAAAACCTTCACTTCATTTCAGAAGGCATTTATTAACCCAAGTGTATTCGTATGTATTACTCTTATGATGGATGGATACACTTTTTGGAGCTTCAAAAACTCGGGCGCCATTCAATCCCATTACAAAGCTTGAAAGAGCCAGGAGATTTTTTTTAAATATAGGCTATCTCTGATTGTGTTCGGCTGAAAGAAGAAAGTCATATACACCTATGGCTTGAGGATGAGTGAATTATGGGATAATTTTCATTTTTGGGTGAACTAACCCTTTAAGCATGATCACTTGTTATGCTTGGAAAGGGTTAATGTGTGTGTGTGTGTGTGTGTGTGTGTGTGTGTGTGTGTGGAGGGGCATTAAATGTTGAAATTGTATGGAGCTCTTTGGCAATGCTTTGGTAAATTTTCAAAACAAATTGATAAAAGGAAATATTTAAATTTATGAATATGTAATAAATTAGATTTGTTTGAAGTGCTTTTGCTGGTGTGATGATGTTAGGCACAGAGTTGACTGAACCGGATAATAGTGCTTTAAAGTTCCATTCAAAGATAAACTGGATGGAGAGTTTTCTCAAAGACAGGAAAAGCAATCATGCTTCAGTGCACCTTTTACAAAGATGTCTTGGCCAAAAGCTCATTGCATCAACCTGCCAGACAGATGGCTCTCAAGTTCTGCATGTGCCATTGTCAAGTCTTCACATCCACCGAGTCAGAAAAACGAACTTTTTCTACCATCTGTTCCTTGAGAACTTTAGCCTCATGCAGCTAGACTCCCTTCTCTGAGCTTTTCATCTTCCAGAACATACAGAATCAACACAAGTCTGTGTATTAAAGGAGTCTTTTCATAGCGCTCGCTGGCCGTAAATAGTTCGACATAAGAGTTTAAAATCACATTTCATAGCAGCTGCTATGGAAGTCGATGTGATTTGTTTTGCATTCTATATAAGTCTGCTCATCAGCAGGAGTTAATAGAGGCCACCCATTCTGAGTTGGGTTATAATATGGCTCTCTCTCCCACGATTTGCTGGAACCCAGGGTCAGATATTTAAATAGAGAAGTTTCATTGTTATGATATAGCCCTTAAAGTGAGGGAAATGTTCCTGATCAGACTGTACTGTATTCTCCTGGGGGATGCAGCAAGTCGTTTGGGTAATGTAAGACCGTCTCTCACATACTTTAAAGGACTTTAGTCTCTGAAAGTTTCACAACTTTGTGTAGAGCATGGTGATTTGTCATCATTGTGGAATGGCATTTTCAGATCTAAGTCCCCAAAACAATCCATTGGAAAGTTTTTAAACAAGCTGACCTTTAAAAATTACCCTGTTACATTCGTGATGGAGCTCTGCACATCCAGGTGACTTTTCTTATATATATCAGCATCAAAACATCATGATCCAAAAAAAATCATGATCCAATGAATTCTTGCCAGTTTATGGCAGGCAAATTGTATAATCTAATCACTTCTGTTGTGTGTATGAACTGCCATCCAATAACAGCTGTTAATGAGGATTTAATACCTCATACCGATACCAATCTTCCAGTTGAAAGCCACATTTCTAGCATCTGTAAAACCGCATTCTTCCATCTTAAAAATATATCTAAATTACGACATATGCTCTTAATTACAAATGCGGAAAAGTTACTGGGTGGTTGCCCTGCATGCCTAATAAACAAACTCCAGCTGGTCCAAAACACAGCAGCTAGAGTTCTTACGAGAACCAGGAAGTATGACCATATTACCCCGGTTCTGTCAACACTGCATTGGCTCCCTATTAAATCGTATACATTTTAAAATCTTGCTAATTACTTACAAAGCACTAAATGGTTTAGCTCCCCAGTACTTGTGCGAGCTCTTAACACATTATAATCCTTCACGTCTATTGCGATCTCAAAATTCTGGCCAGTTTTTAGCACCTAAACTTTGGAACAGTCTTCCTAGCATTGTTCGGGAAGCAGACACACTCTGTCAATTTAAATCTAGACTAAAAACACTCTTTAACCTAACACATTATCTACTTCTATAATTCAAATCATGTAAATTGTTAGGCTACATAAATTAGGTCAGCCGGAAGTGGAAACACTTCCCATAACACCTGATGTACTCGCTACATCATAAGAAGAATGGCATCTTCGCTAATATTAGTCTCTCTGTTTATCCCGAGGTTTACCATAGTACCATAGTACGGCATCCAGGCCGTATCCAGATGAGATGAAGACACAACGACATAGACATGATGACAACGCAGCCCTGAAGTGTCAACTAAATTATCCCCTGCAAAGGCCTCCTTCCCTTTCCTTTCCCTATGTATAGATAAAACGTTCTTAAAATGATTCCAGTTCGCATGGAGAATAATTCTGTATTATGCGGGCCAGACAAGTAATTTGGCAATGTCACTTTGTAAAAAAGATTAAGCGTCTGTGCACATACACATTCAAAACGCACATACAGATAGACTAAACACGTAAATGAACGGCAAGAACGCATTAAAAGTTTTCTGTTTTCAGTTAAAAAGGCATAATTTAAGCGGCCCCTAAATTAATAATTAACGATTTTTACAACAGAAGTGATTCAATCAAAAACTTACTTTGGCTCGATAATAACTTTTTCCTAGAGCTGCTGTAAAGCCAAAATAATCTCTGTCCATTAATTTTCCTATTATCACTGTGAAGCTGCTTTGAAACAATCTGTATTGTAAAAAGTGCTATGTAAATGAAGATGACTTGACTTGATTTAAAGAGATAGCTGCCCTTATTTTGTTCTAAACCTGTATTACTTACTTTCTTCTTTAGAACACAAAAGAAGATATTTTGAAGAATATCTGAGCTGCTCTACTGCATAAATTGAAAATAGATTGGGATGAGGGACTAGCTTAAAAAAACACACAAAAGTACCATAAAAGTACCAGGAAAGTAGTCCATATAATTTCAAATAAGTTTAAAACGACAGGGTAAGTACATGTTGACAGTATTCTCCACATTTTTCAGTGAACTATTCCTTTAATTCGCACACAAACTTATGCCCTTATGACAAACACCCTTTCATTTACAACATGAATTTAAGCAGAGTTCCAAGTAAGTCAATCAAAAGAAGGCTTTTCTTTCATACCTACTCTGTTTACTTGAATGACTGACAGATTGTTGGTCTGAATCACCTTGTTGGAAGGAAAGTGCATGCCGACAGCAGAGACCAGAAGTCCCTTTCACGTTTGACTTTCAGAGCCAAATGAATGCTGACTACTACATTTTCCACCAGGCTATTTGAACTTTTCAACTTGAGAGCTGTAAGCCACTTCTGAATAGTTTAAGATATAGGGCTTTGGTATAAAAACATACTATAACCAGAGTGCTGGCTGAACTGTGTTCCACTATATATATATATATGGATTGTGCTTAAAGGGATAGTTCACCCAAAAAAGACCATTCTGTCATCATTTGCTCACCTACATGTTATTTACTTTCTTCTGCAGAATCCAAAAGGAGATATACACTAATAAACAATGTTTTTGACCATACAAAAAAGTCAGTGGGGTGAGTAAATTATGACAGAATTTTCATTTTGGGGTGTTGATTTCTGAGAAATATCAAAAAACTGAAGGGCATTTGTTGTCACCAGTTTCTAAGGCAACAGGGTTTTTTGATTCACCCACATCTTATCATCTTTCTCTAAGGAGAGTAATAGCCTATCCTCTGGCTGACTAGTGAGGCTCTGGCAATGTAGTGCACATATATGATGTGCTTCAAATCTGAAATCGTGATTATAAATCCATCTCCATTCATTAATGTATATATTTTTTGCTGTATCAATCTTGCACATAGTATTTGCACTTATAACCTCGCCATGGTTTCATTCCATTGGCCTTATAGTCTCACAGCCCAAGCACACATGGTTGAGACCACACATGGCACCAAATCCATTTTTCTGTGAACTCCACACCCACCATGTCTAAAGTCTGTGCACTCAGATCCAATCCTCAAAGCAGCTTTCTGTTGCTGTAGGGGAAGTGTGGGCATGTGTTTTGTGTCCAGAGTCTTGAAGACCATTTGAGGGCATCGAATTCAATCCTTCCCCCAAGACAAGGAGCACAAATAATCTTCTGTGGGTACCAGTGATGCTTGCTCATATCTGGCTGAGCCATATAATAGTTTTAGAAAAATTGTCACCTGCAGTAACAACGGTTTGTAGTCAGGGGATTGAGCAATAACAGATAAAGGCAATTTAAAGTCGGCATGATTGTTGAATTGTGGTCGTTTCATAATTGCTGTGATTTCATGAGTGGCAGGTTGCTGGAAAGAAGCATTTATTGCCCAGTCCACAGCATCAGAGTGATGTTGTTAAAAGGGGAAGTTAATGTTTTTGATGAAATATTACAAGCTCACATTAAAGGCACAATATGTAAGATTTTTGGATCAAATATCTATTTTTGTCAAGTGGCTAACATAGTATAATCAGATGCAGCTTTATTTTTAGTAACAGTAATACAGCATTTTCAATCATACAATATGTTTTAAAATTAATTGCATGCCATTTATCAACACAAGCCACCCAGCATTTATTAATATGATAATATTAATATAATAATATGAATATCGATCTAGCTTACTGCAGTGTGCAACAAGTGTCTCACAACAGCCACCGAGCGAACACACAGAGTAACATTATAACATAATTTTCAACACACTCAAATGTATCTAATATGATAAACAGCGCTGTGTTACCTCATTCACTGGAAGAAGCGAAAGCGGTGACTGCGGCATAATAAAAGTTCTGCTGCTCTCGAGGCGTGCATTAATAATCTCATCCATGAACATGATTTCCGTCCGAGTCCTATCCTGATTCTTTTCCACCGGCTGTGCGGTGAAGACGACAACTCCCAAGATTCTGCGTTCAATCATCAAGCTACGCCTTTGTTTTGAATAGGCGATCTCTAGCAGCAAAAATGTACATATTGAACCTTAAAAAATAAATAAATAAATAAAATTTTTTATATATATATATACACACACACTACCAGTCAAAAGTTTGGAAACATTACTATTTTTAATGTTTTTGAACGAAGTCCCTTATGCTCATTAAGGCTGTTTAAAATTATGGTTACAATTACAATTTAGGTTACAATTTTAAAATTATGGTTTTCTATTTTAATATACTTTAAAATATAATTTATTTCTGTGATTCAAAGCTGAATTTTCAGCATCATTACTCCAGTCTTCAGTGTCACATGATCCTTCAGCAATCATTCTAATATGCTGATTTGATACTCAGTTATTATCAATGTTGAAAACAGTTGCTTAATATTTTTTTGGAACCTGTGATATTTTTTTCAGGATTCATTGATGAATAAAAGGTTAAAAAGAACAGCATTTATTCAAAATATAAATCTTTTCTAACAATATAAATCTTTACTATCACTTTTTATCAATTTAACACATCCGTGCTGAATTAAAGTATTAATTTCTTTCAAAAAAAAGAAAGAAAAAAAATTACTGACCCCAAACTTTTGAACGGTAGTGTATATTGTAATTTCTATTTTAAATAAATGCTGATATTTTTTAACTTTTTATTCATCAAAGAATCCTGAAAAAGTATCACAGGTTATAAAATAATATTAAGCAGCACAACTGTTTCCAACATTGATTATAAATCCGCATATCAGAATGATTTCTGAAGGATCCTGTGACACTGAAGACTGGAGTAATGATGCTGAAAATTCAGCTTTGCATCACAGAAATAAATTATATTTTAAAGTATATTAAAATAGAAAACCATAATTTTAAATTGTAATAATATTTCACAATATTACTGTTTTTTCTGTATTTATTATGAAATAAATGCAGCCTTAATGAGCATAAGAGACTTCGTTCAAAAACATTAAAAATAGTAATGTTTCCAAACTTTTGACTGGTAGTGTATATATATATATATATATATATATATATATATATATAAGGTAATATTCAAAAAAAAAAGAAAAAAAAAAAAAAGAATTGACCATTTTGATTTTGTGGTGAATTTTAAGAGATGAAATGTCATTTATTGATATACATTCCTGGCCATAAAGAAAAAAGAAAAAAAAAAAAGAAAGAAAAGGCCAAGCCCAAAACGGCTAAACACTAAGCTTTTGTCTTCTTCATAACCACAAATTATTGGTCAGGAAATTAGCAAAATGTAAGCAAATGCACTACTTAAAAAGCCATGTCTCAGAAAAACATCAAAGACAATGAAGTTTTTGGCAGAATAGGGGATGTTGTGTATGGAGTAATGAATTATAATTAAACACGAGTTGCATAGTCTTCAAAAATCTGCTGAGAAATGAAATAATAAATGCATCTCTACCACAGTGTAGCATAGAGAAAGAGGTGTCATTGTGCGGGGAGCCTTTTTAGCTGCTTGTATTGGTGAGCTTACTTCACTGTGAAAAGTCATTTAATGCTTTGGAGTACATGAGAATATTGCAGAATGGCTTGCTTAAACAGAGGAATGATCTGATGTTATTATTCAACAAGATAATGCTGCTGCCCAAATTGCAAATACAACCAGGAAGTGGTTTGAGAACCATCAGGCTCATGTTTTGGCCTGGTCAGAGTCCAGATTTGAACCTTATAGTGAATATTTGGTCTCACATTGAACTCAAACTAACTGGGAGACATTTTAAATCATTCTCATGAACTGTTTGAAGCCATCAACAGTGAATGGAACAACACTGACTCTTCTTCCTGTAAAAAGATGTCTGCAAGTTTACCCACACAGCTTAAACATTTAAAGAAAAGAAAGGGGAAGGCTATTCTGTGCAAAGTTATTTTATCTACAGTATTTGTACAGTTCTTGCTAATTTCCTGACCAGTGATTTGTGATTAAAATGGTTAAAACTACTAAAGATTTTGCCATTTTTGGCGTGGGCCTTTTTTTTTTTTTGCCCAGGTGTAAATATTAATATTTTTGATCTCCAGGTTGGAGATGAAAAAGAAAAAGATGGATAAATCCAATTGCCATCCTTCATAAAATATATAAGTAACTATATACTAATAGATAATTTACAGTTTGAAGGTGAATAATTAAGAAAGCAAGAAAGAAAGAAAGAAAGAAAGGAGATCACTACTATAAGATCAGTTACAGGGTTTTGAAAAGAAAAAAGATTGTGATTAAAGAATGCAAGGCATGTATTTTATTCTCACTGATGTTTATGTAACCGCCCCGCCTCGTTTCCCAACCTTCTCAATCTCTGTTGGAGGGACTGAGATTGTCCCTCAGTGGATGCTGAAGGTTACCGCGTGCGTAAAGCGCGCGCTCAGATGCTGCGCTCACACGCGCATTGCTCACACTCAGCTTGGACTCTCAAACGGATATGGGTTGCTCCTGCTAAGTGCAGTTTAACACCTCCATAAAACAAGGAAAGCATATTTACATGATGTTCAACTTCTTTTAATCACCAAAATGAAATTTTCCCGTGGAAGTAGTGTTCGTGTTCGCCGGTTTACAGTGGTTGTATCCACCCGTGGAGCTGTAATTGAGACAGAAGAGAAATACAGTTACAGTCGCTCGGATGGACAAGTGTATCCGATGGAGAAAAGTGGATTTAAAATATAAGAAACGGAATACTTCCGCTCTTTGGATGAAAGCTGCGGTTTGAAGGTACAGCACGGCATCTTCTCTCGGTTACGAACTAGTTATTTCTGCTCAGGAATAATTAGGAAGCACAGTTGAGCAGCTAATTAACAGATATTTGCTTATGCTGACACTTTCAGACAAACTTTACTTCACAGCGTGTGGAAAAACAAGTCTTTGTTTCAGACGAGTATGTGTAAAATCGGCTTATTATCTTCAATTAATTCAACCCCTTTTCGAAGTGACAAAATTGCTGTAATTTATCTGTGTGTACGACGATGTGTGTGCGGGTGTTTGTCACAGAGCGCGAAAGAGAGAGAGAGAGAGAGAGAGGGAATAAGAGGGTAAGGGAGAGAAAATAGGTCTAATATAGACATTGTCACTTGTTTTCAATTAATCTGAACTTAGAATCGTTCCATATTAGTTTTTGTGTTTGGGACAATTATATTAAATATGTTTAACTACTGTCTACTGTTTAACTACTTAAACACCACAAACTGCACCATGTATGCAATTGTGTTAAAGTAATCAAACGTCTCATTTTATAATCACAATAAAACTAGTATACAGTATATAATATTACTTATACTATATAGAATAGGTAGGTAGATAGATGTACACAGTATCAAATGTTTAAAATTTTAATCTAAATACATATATAGTAGTTCTTCCTGTACATTTTTTTTTCTAATGAACAAAAACAAAATAGCTGCATGGTCTGATGCTTTCTCTCTCTGATTCCGTTGTTAATGTACACTTATCTAAAGATAAATTCACATCCTGAATTGTTCTGATTCAAAATCCCATTACAAACCCAACAAACAAACAAACACAACTGCACATTATTATGAAAGTCCAATGGTTGATATGAGAAAGAATTAAAAGCATAATTTAGTTGAGCAGTGATGCGTATTTCTTTCTCTGCAGGGAGCGTCAACTCTGAGACAGCTTTCATGATCAAAACTGACACTGAGAAGGCTAAAGAGGCAATTATGTGGAAAACCAATAAGGGGTGGTCCCTTTACACAAGAGTGGGTTACATCTGTGATTGTGGTGTTTTTGAATGGATTTTTTCCCTCAGCAAAATGCATTTTTTACTATCATATTGAACGGTTTAAGTGACGACATACTGCTATTACAGTTTTGCCTTCTAACATTTGTTCATTTAAATGCACAATTGCCGACAAGGCGCTGCTGAGACCCTGAGTGATGTTACATTCAGTGTGCGGCAAGGTTCAAGCGTTCTTGCGTCTGTCTTTTCCCTTACATATCTTTCTGATTTATGTAACATGAGTCAAGGCAGTGTGAATAGACCAGTGTGATGTGTTCAAATAGAATTTGCTACATTTTGATATATAGCCAGGCACTTATAAAACTTTGATATGACAAATATAGTCCACCCAAAAATGAAAAATCTGTCATCTCTAGGATGACGTTCCAAACCAGAGGAACACAAAAGATATTTCGAGAAGAAAAAAAAAAAAGTATTTTTTTGTCCATACAATGAATTTCAATGGTGTCTAGTGTTGTTTTGGAACCCCATTGACTTTCATTGCATGAAAAAAATGGAAAAAAGCTTAACCTAAGCTGTACCTTGTCCCTTCCATCTCAAAGCCATAATTACAAAATAACTTAAGAAGACAAGCAGACCTTTGTTCTGAGTTTGATATCATTAAGATGGCCACAATAGGTTCATTCGTCATGAAATGCAAATTAACTCCATCCATTTCCTCGTTATGGGCTATAATAAATTTCGTGCTGAGCTCACACAAATTCTGCAAAAACTGCTAAATATGGAACGAAAAACAACTGCTCACTGTGCGGTTTCCTTTTTTTCTCAATTTGCAGAGACAGTATATACTACAAGCCCTTTTGTTGTGATATTTTATGAAACGCACTCACCTCCCCGTGTCCACTTATTATTGAGCTGATGCTGCTTATGTTTCTGTATGTATTCTTGGACGTCGTTCAAGGGAAACAGTAGGGAGGGAGGAGACTTCTGTCCTAGTTAGTCAAGTCACATCTAGAGTTCAAACACAGGCTTTCCAGGGCAGCTGAGCGAACTATCACCCATAAATAAAGGATAGACTTTACACTGCAAGGCCACAGCCCTGAGCTTTCTAGTGAAAACTTCTGCTCAGGTGTTCCAATAAGAAATTGATTTTTCATACCAAAACTTTGTGGGACATGCTGTGCAATCTGGTTGATGTGATAAGACACACCACAGGATGCAAACCATATGACTTAAAAAAAAAAAAAAAAAAGTAAAGTATTGGATTTCTTTCATAAAATGTCTCGTCTTTGGTTCTAGGGTCTCGTCTTGGCTTCAACCATCTGATGGAAGTCTTCACGGAGTATGCTTATAATGAGAGCTTCTTTGAAAATGGATCCCGGGACTTCAATGCCACGGAAGAAGGGGGGCGGCACCAGTACAATTATTACGCCATGCTTCTCACGCTGCTCATTTTCGTCATTGTCTTCGGCAATGTGCTGGTGTGTATGGCCGTCTCTAGGGAGAAAGCCCTGCAGACCACCACCAACTACCTGATAGTCAGCCTAGCTGTGGCTGATCTGCTAGTTGCCACACTTGTAATGCCATGGGTGGTTTACCTGGAGGTAGGTTTCAGCGTGATCAGATCCTTTCGTTGGGGATGCCAAAATGATTTCAACCATAAACCATTAGTTGTTTATAATAATTCAAGGACAGATTATTACATTATTCTCAACTGATTAGATTGTATTTTCTTTCGCCATCTTCTTCATAACTCATTAAAGTCAATAAGGGCAAGAATTAACTAAGAAGAGCTGCAGGCGCGTGTCTTAAACCTCATTCTAGCCAACAAATTTGCAGTAGCCACTAGCACATGTCTAATTCTAGAAGTCTGATCCTAGCCACGGGTTAGTAGTTATTTTCAACCAAGAGAAACCTCCCTTGTGTATGTCATTGAGCCATGCATATTAGCAAAGCTATCAGATTGCAAGCAAAATCCATAGGTTGAAATGTACATTCAGATCATAATCTTGACTCGTGTTCTACTGAGATTAATGCATGATTGTGTGATTTTAAACTGAGCTCTGAACAGTGGGTCAAAAGTGACACTTCATATGCGGCACATCCAATTTACAGCATTATTATAACTCCCTGTATAAAATTAGCCTTTTGATATCTTGTGATGTGTTGTTTATCTCCAAAAGGAGGTAAACAACCTCCTCAGTCAATAAATGAAGGTCATAATTTATTTAGTTTAAATCATTTATATGCGTGAACAGAACATTAAGGAGCGCTGCTGTAAGATGGTTGAAATGGAGTCTGATTGTTGGCTAAGTAAAAATTGCTATTGGTGCGTTTCTATATGAAAGTCCTCAATATTATTATTAGGACAGATGAGATCATCATTCCAAAAGATGTTTTTCGTAAATAACTTTTTAAAATATCTTCAGAACATGATGGAAATGTGTCATGAAAAATAACTTAATTATGCTAGCAAGAAATGACCAATTGAATGAAGGGTTGGGCCAAGTGCAATTTAAGAAATGTCCTGTTTTTAAGTTCATTAATATGCCCCACTTTATGCTGAATTGAAATTTGAATAGTAATGGCGGAAGGAATTTACTGATTTGCAATTCAACACAATCAGACAACAGAGGATTTCATTAAACAATTCGACTGATTAGACATAGTGTCATAATGTCCAAAACATCACTTTAATATTGAGTAACTTACAATTAACAACAAAATTGCAGGTTATTTTGTCTATTTTTCCTCCAAAAAGTTTTTTTTTAAATAAAGCAAAAGCTGAATCAACTGTTGTGAATCTCATTAAAGGGTTAGTTCACCCAAAAATGAAAATTCTGTCATTAATTACTCACACTCATGTCGTTCCACACCTGTAAGACCTTCGTTCAT
This sequence comes from Ctenopharyngodon idella, assembly GCF_019924925.1. Classification (NCBI taxonomy): domain Eukaryota; kingdom Metazoa; phylum Chordata; class Actinopteri; order Cypriniformes; family Xenocyprididae; genus Ctenopharyngodon; species Ctenopharyngodon idella. Next base: position 26,539,180 of record NC_067234.1, on the reverse strand, counting down.
CTTTGGAACACAAATTAAGATATTTTTGATAAAATCTGATGGCTCAGTGAGGCCTGCATTGACAACAAGATAATTTTAGATGCCCAGAAAGCTACTAAAGACATATTTAAAACAGTTCATGTGACTACAGTGGTTCAACCTTAATGTTATGAAGCGACAAGAATACTTTTTGTGCGCCAAAAAAACAAAATAAGGACTTTATTCCACAATATCTAGTGATGGGCGATTTCAAAACACTGATTCATGAAGCTTTACGAATCTTTTGTTTCGAATCAGTGGTTCGGAGCGTGTGTCAAACTTCCAAAGTCACATGATTTCAGTAAATGAGGCTTCGTTACGTAATAAGTGTTTCAAAATTTCAATGGTTCACCACTGGGGGGCGTGACTTTGGCAGTTTGATAAGCACTCCGAACCACTGATTCGAAACAAAAGATTCGTAAAGCTTCGAAGCTTCATGAAGCAGTGTTTTGAAATCACCCATCATTAGATATTGCTGAATAAAGTCGTTATTTTGTTTTTTTGGTGCACAAAAAGTATTTTTGTCGCTTCATAACATTAAGGTTGTACCACTGTAGTCACATGAACTGTTTTAAATATGTCTTTAGTAGTTTTGTGGGCATCTGAAAGTGTTAATGATCTTGCTGGCAATGCAGGCCTCACTGAGCCATCGGATTTTATCAAAAATATCTTAATTTGTGTTCCGAAGATGAACAAAGGTCTTACGGGTGTGGAACGACAAGAGGGTGAGTAATTAATGACAGAATTTTCATTTTTGGGTGAACTAACCCTTTAATGGTGTTTCATTCCTGAAAGAATCAGTGGTGTTTAATGAATCGTTTGAATTGATTCAATGACTCACTGTCATTTGTCACCACCTATTGGCATAATGAGGTAACTGGCAGACATTCTAAAAGAAAAATGTACATCTGACATTCTGACATCAGTTTGTAAATATAGCAGTTGAATACATTTCCATCCATCCATTCTCAAACCACTTGTCCTTTGTAGGGTCACGGGGATGCTATATGCTGAATACATTATACTCTATTTAAATCTTTTCTCCTTAAATTCTGGAATTAAATTGGAATTGAAATGCATTCTCAGTTCATTTCTGAATGCCACACAACTCTTTCTGTGCACAGCCCTCTATTAGTGCAAGGACATGTTTTGATCACTAGCGATGTCTGAGAATGATAGCGGTGAGGCTCATTTCATCTGAGTTTAGAGATATGGTGATGAACTGATTCCGGCAACTCACAGCAGCTTTCATTAGAGGTGTCAAATAATTCTTTAATCAATGACAGCGATGCAAACTCCAGAGGCAGGGACCTAAGACCATCAAGAGCTTTCCGAGTCCCTCGGCTTGCCTGAGGACACACATTAATCAGAGGAGACTCTGTCAGCCAACTCAGTAGAAGCAAACTAGATGAGGCTGACCTGTGCTATATTGCGCTCTCTGCCAGTTTTATCGAGTAAACCAGAGAAAATGCCAATATTTTATTGCTTTAAACATTATTATAGTGGCTGAAGCTATTGCAAATCGACTTTCAGATGAGAAAAGCAAGTGGTTGTGGTGTTACCATGGATATTTATAATATAAAGATATTAGTAAAATGCAGTGTTTCTGGCAAGTAACTAACTATTGCACATTTACTGGTGAACAGTGTGGGTTTGCAATGCATTCAGATGTATTGTTCTATAAATAAGCAGAGCATCTAGTTATCCATGTCTGTCCTCCTAGGTGGTGGGAGAGTGGCGGTTCAGCACAATCCATTGTGACATCTTTGTCACCCTGGACGTGATGATGTGTACAGCAAGCATACTCAATCTATGTGCCATCAGTATCGACAGGTAGGTGCACTGCCATTACAAGAGTCGTCTAATGCTTACCAAGACATAATTTGGTTGCTCAGCTCAAAAGAGGCACCAACTCAGCTTTTACACACCTGATTTGGTGCTGTTATATATAGACAGACAACGACGATTTCATTGTACATTGTCATTTACATGAGCTCAGAATAGTAAGGAATACTTGTTAGATCAATAGTGGTTCATACTGAACGTCTCTATTTATACAGTAAGTAATCAGATACTAGAAAGAAAGAATAGAAAGGATTACAGAGGTCATGGGAAGCACCAATATGTAGTGTTATACAGTACAGGTCACATGATTAAAGATATATTAGGAAAATCATGTCAAGAGACATGTAAGAATATGAAACAAGTCATTTAAGCCATTTAAAACAACAGTGAATCCATTTTTTTCTGGTATCTCCCACAGGTACACAGCTGTAGCCATGCCTATGTTGTACAACACACGCTACAGCTCCAAGAGGAGGGTCACAGTCATGATTTCTGTTGTCTGGATTCTGTCTTTTGCTATATCATGTCCACTGCTGTTTGGACTCAATAATACTGGTAAATATGGGGAGAAATATTCACTTTACATTGACTTCACTTTACTGGGAGTCCATCACCATTCAAAAGTTTTTTTTTGAAAGAAATGAATACTTTTATTCTGTAAGGATGCATTCATTAATTTCATTGATCCTTATACGACCTTCTATGGTCATAGGGCTGGAGCCTATCCTAGTTTCTTAGGCCAGAGGCAGGGGAAAGTACCCTGGACAGATGGACAGTCCATCACAGGGCTCTCTCACACACACAATCACACATAGGCTATTTTGACTCTCCAGTTCACCTAACCTGCATGTCTTTGCACTGTGGGGGAAACCGGAATACCCGGAGGAAACCCACGCTGACATGAGGGGAACATGCAAACTCCACACAGAAAGGCTCAAAGGTATCTTCTTGCTGAGAGGCAACAGCACTACCCACTGAGCCACCGAAGGATGCATTAAAAATAATTATAATAATAATAATAATAAGACATTTTTATAATATAATTCTGTTCTTTTGAACTTTCTATTCATCAAAGAATCCTGAAAAAAATGTATCACTGTTTTCACAAAAATATTTAGCAGCACAACCACTGATCTATATAGATTATCTACATATATATTATACAGATCAGTGAGCACAACTGTTTTCAACATTGATAATAATGATACTGAAGACTAAAGCTTTGACATTACAGGAATAAATTATATTTAAAATTAAATTGTAATTTAAATACATTTAAACTGTACTAATATTTCACAACATTACTGTTTATACTGTATTTTTGATCCAATAAATGCAGCCTCGATGAGCAATGTTTGGGGGGATTAAGATTATTAAAATAATCTTAATCCCCCCAAACATTTAAACGGTAGTGTAATCCAATTAATCATAATATTCTGTAATTAATTTCATGTATCTGCTGAGAAATGCCTTCAAATGAAGATAGAGACATTAAATTACTGTGGCAGATGAATAAATAACTGAATAGACATTATAAAAAGAAGACTTAGAAGCCAATATACTGTTTTATATCTAAGGTTACTTCTGCCATACTGTGCGCTACTGTCCACTTTGCAGCATTTTATATACAGTATTCTACATGTGAATTAATAACCATAAGGAATATGATAAACTCTGTGTAAATGGATCCCCTTGTATTATTAAAATATATAAATGTATATAATTTTATAATAATATAATCTATTATAGTACAACGTAACAGCTTGCACTTGCGAGCTGAATTTAGAGAGTATTAGTGTCATTATCTTGCATGCACACTGGTGTTAGGGGCAGCTAAAATAAGTTAGGTCACCACTTCATTTGAAAGTTATATTAGAGGAAGTAATATAATCAGCAATCTTCTGCTTGACTGCTCATAGTTGGAGGATGGGGATCGGGTACTTGTGGGCATGAACAAATCACACTGCAAGATACTGGGAAGTTGGGCGTTATATCCCCTAAATCAAAGTCATTAAACAGGACATGATATCATAGAGAGAACTCCTAGAGAGCGGCAGTGTGTTAAGGGCAATTGATCCAGTCATCTGTGCTAGCTATCATTATATATATATATATATATATATATATATATATAATTTTTAAATGATTTTTTCAATGACAGTTTTTCAAATGATCAGTACATTTATACTATTTATATATATATATATATATATATATATATATATATACACACACACATACATTAAAACAAATGTACTGATCATTTGAAAAACTGTTTGAGAGCAATGATGGATATATAGATAAAACTAAATAAAGTGACAATGTTGGCATCTTTGTAACTAGCTAATTTTCATTGTATTTTCTGTTACAGTCACCCATGATGATGCTCTGTGTGTGATCGCAAACCCTGCCTTTGTAGTGTACTCCTCCATCGTATCCTTCTACGTTCCTTTCATAATAACGCTGCTAGTATATGTGCAGATCTACGTGGTACTGCAAAAGAGACGAAAACGTGTCAACACTAAACGCACATGCCCTGTTACAGACACGGATATGAGCTCGACTTTAAAGGTGAGAACAGCTGTTTGATGACGAGTTATTAAAGTTTCTACTTACTTGGCACTCCAGTATAGATTAGTGAATTGGGACTGTTAAAAACCTGCAGTGTCAATGAATTTCATAGTAATTCATCAACACTGTAATTCCCATTAGCAGTATATCAGTAATGAGCAGTTGGTAATGAATAGTAGTACATATGTGCATCTGTGATCATAGCATGTCTAGAATGACCTTTTCCTTTTTTTGCTTGTATTGATTCTCCCAACATACAGCAAATCAATGCAGGAAATGGCCGCTGCTTCATATCAATGTTATTATACTGTAATACATTGTTAGTCTTTGCATTGTTTTACATAGAGCAGCGACAACCAGGCTTCTCCATGGAGCACATACCGCAGCAGAATACATTCAATATAGCATTATTCAAAGAAACTGATAGCTTATCTACCCATCCTAAGCTTCTTCAAGGGCATCAGTGCATTATTGAGAGGCATTTGTGTTTAGGGAGTTCTCATACTGTGTCCTGACGGCATAAGTAAACATCGCATCTCCTATCAGTGGTTTGTCACTGCTGTGTCTCTTCCAAAGCATTCTGATGTGAAAACAAGCTTTAGATCAACATCATGTTTTTTTAAGGAATGCTTACATTTTGAAGTGCAAAACTCATCCTTATCCATCTATATAGCAAGTGTCTTGTTTATTTTTTTTAAATGCTGAACTTTTGGATTCAGATCTGAAATGATCTTTAGATTATCTGCATCCAAAATGTATGCTTTGTGTACTGAGAAAGCAAAGCTTTAGCAATCCTGCCGAGCAGGTAATTTAAAATGTTAAAGGATTAGGAAACTTTTCCTTGAGCATTACCTATAAACATGATCTATAAGCTGGCATTTGCAAAAAAAATATCACTGTAACCGAATGGAATTGCCAACCTTGCAGTTGTACGTTCCTCCGATTTTAATAATTGCAAATAAATTTAAACTGAACCTGGGGCGGGACAGCTAATTCCTTTCTGGTCTAAATCTGTCAAAACAGTCTGGTGTTTCTCCCATGTGTGTTTCAGAAATGCACTCACCCTGATGATGTGAAACTGTGCACTGTGATCGTCAAGTCCAGCGGGAATTTTCCTGTGAACAACAAAAATGTGGTACAGCCAATTTTATTCTTGCTTTCAAAATATCACTCTCACAGGATTTTTGAGCTGCTGTTTGTCGTATCCACCATGAGTATTGAGGACAGATGACATTTGAGAATTGACAATGTGTCAGCAAATATAAAATGTTAATCTCTGCACCCACAGTTTACTTTATATTAAGTTATATTGACTGAAACAATAAACAAGGTGTTCTGAAATTAACTGTTTGATAGAGTAAACCCTTAGTCGTAGTGGATTCTTTGCTTTTTATATCAAGGCATCTTGTGCACTTCAGCTATGCACTTAGACAAAATTACTTATTTTTTACCTCTTTTTTGTTAGATCTTCATAAAGGAAGTGGTAAACAATGGGGACGACATTCAAATGGATGAGATCACAAACTTAAACCCTCCGAGACAGAGGAAGCAAGATCAGTCTGGTGCAGGTCAACAACACAGCAGGCTGGTTAACTCTAATGTAAGAGAGACTGACATATCACCCCCATCGCCTGAAGCAGGTGTCAAACCTGAAAGAAATGGCAACACCAGCAATATCACAAAAGGGGCCAAAGCATTTGAGATCCAGGTCTCCCCCACTGGCAAAACACAGACATCAGTCAAAACTCTTAACAAACGCAAAATCTCCCAGCAGAAGGAGAAGAAGGCCACTCAGATGTTAGCTATTGTCCTTGGTAAGTGTGTGATGTTATTTGCTTTAAAATACTTTAAAGGGGACCTATTATGCCCTTTTTTACAAGATGTATAAGTCTCAGGTGTCCCCAGAATGTGGCTGTAAAGTTTCAGCTCAAAATACCCCACAGATCATTTATTATAACATGTTGTAAATGGCAATTTTTGAGTAGAAGCAAAACAATCTGATTTTGTGCATGTGTCTTTAAATGCAAATGAGCTGCTTCTCCCCACCCCCCCATTCAGAAAAGTGCTGTGCCTTTACAGCTTGTGCCTCGGATACTCTGCCAAAAACTAACAAAACATCTGTTTGGTTTTGATTATCATCTCTATCACGGTCACGCTCTTGTGACATTGCAGTTCTTCATCATCATGAAAGTTTATTATTTGCATGCGTTTTAAAGCCATATCAGTTTAAACTTCTGATTTATGGTTTTCTGAGCGCACACATCTAAAGCACGCACACAGAAACTGGATGTCAGATGTCAGAGTTCTCCTTTATGTATTAATATTGCGCTTAAACTGTCAAAAAGACACAAAGTTCACTAACACTGTCGGTTCTGTCTGTGAACGTAAACAGCAGGGAAAGAAATCGCATGTGTATATTCGATCTGTGTATTAAAGTGACAGCAGCGTAATATCCAGTACCTACTGCTGCCTGTCTATGCTTTTAATATGAATCAAACAACAAAAGAAAAACAGAAAATTACTTACTGCCTCTTAATTGAATAACTTTAGTAGCTTTAATAAGAATAAATTTCTTACTTGAATGCTGCTGTTAAATGTTCTGGCGAGGAGATAAACATGGAGGACTGTGTACAGCTCACTCAAGGGAGGAGCTAAGCTAATTGGATAGATTCCGTCGCCAGTCGTGGGCGGGGCCTGTTTCAATGTGACATCACATTGGAGTACTTTCCTGAACGGCTCATTTTGGGACACTCGCTGCATCCGAAATTACGTACTGAGTAGATACTACATTTGAATGTACTTTAAGACCATTAAAAAAAGTATGCACTATCTATATAGTATGAATATGGGTAGTATGAATGAAATTGATACGTACTACATCCACCATGTTGTTACTGTCACATGACCTACCAGCTTCAGTTGCATTGCTTCACTTCCATTTATAAATCCCCTTCTGTGGCCTCACGGGATAGTAAAGAGTCCATTGAATGTGCATTTCAGAATCTCGCCAGAAGTAGTAGGTCATCTGGGGACTTTACGCCTACTGTTTTTCGAATATTCGGACATACTACTCTTTTGCCGTACTGTTTTTCGCATACTATATAGTAGGGAAGTATTCATTTTCAGACGCAGCGACTGTTTCCAATTTAAGGGAAAAATAACAAATGGAGTGGATGGATTTTTACCACAATACACACACTGTGGACACATAATTATGTTCAAAAACAATATAAAAGCGAATCTTGCATAATAGGTCCCCTTTAAAACATTTGTTGGTTGATTTGCTCGTAAAGTGTAAACAATGTGGCTCCGTGGCACTTTGAAAACATTGCTGTTTATTTGATCATCACCAAAGGCTTTAGATATAGAAAGAAGGTACACTTATATTACTTACGAATGGGAGAAAGAGCAACTCGCTATATGGCGGAATAAAATAACAAATCACGATTGGTAAAGTCATCACGTCATGGCAGCTGCCATTAGAAGCTCTGGTTGCTATAAAACAGTCTGTTCTGAGACGCACGCTTAGGACTGCACAGTTTTTTTAGTGCTATGCGAGCATAAGAAACAAAATTCATGAGAAAGATGTTGTCAGATTTCAATGGTGATTTCAAATATGAAATTTAATCCTAAGTTTGGTGTACAGCTTTGGAGAAAGCTGTACACCATTCAAAGAGATGGGTGCTGTACTTGCATGACTGAAATAGCTGCCCGAGAGGTGTTTCAAAGATGCCGCAAAGTGAAATGACTTGCCTTAAAGAGACTTTGTTATCACGACCAGCCTGACAACATCAACACTGGCTCAGCCAACAGTGTGACCCTGGGGGTGGTAATATCTGATTGCCTAACCAATAGCAGACAGACGAAGTGTTCCATTTTAATTTTTGCAGTTTTGTTGGTCATGCAAAAATAACGAAGCAAAAATTACACACTTCAGTGTTAACAATACTGTTTGTTTTACTGTATGTTCAGTACAATGTGGCATTTCATCTTCCATTTGTTTTAGTGAGCTACACAATATTACATGAAATTAAAAACATGCCTCCGCAAAACCCCTGAATGAAACAGTTTATATATGTTTTCAACTCTAAAGCACAGTTTCTTAACATTGCCCACCCAAATATTTTCTTTAACATCTTTGTCTGCTTATTTTCAGGTGTATTTATCATCTGCTGGCTGCCGTTCTTCATCACACACATTGTGAACACTTACTGGCAAGTTCCTCCTGAACTCTACACCGCCTTTACGTGGTTGGGCTACGTGAACAGTGCAGTAAATCCCATCATATACACTACTTTCAACATTGAGTTTCGCAAAGCTTTCATAAAGATTCTACACTGTTGAGAGAGAACTCACTTCAATGGAGCAGAAGGGATGGAAATAATACCTCATCTGCAGTGGACACACTGTAAAACTTTATTTAAAGAATCAAAATCAGATCCAATGTGGACTATGGCCTGGGGACTACATCTCTTGCATTTCACTGAGATTAAAACTAAAGGAATGTATATAAATTGTCTGTATTATAAAAAATGATTTTGTTCCAAGATCATATCACCCAAAAATGAAAAGAAAAATGCATATAAAAACCCTGGGGGAGATGGGGCTTTTTAAGCAGTTATCTTCAGCACAGACAAAAATGCTTGTTTGGAATACTAATTCAAGCAATGCCTTTGCTTATCTGTTTGTCAGTATTATTTTTTGATTATTTTGCTCAAAACCTAAATGCATCTACAGTAGGTGGAAATTCTAAAGCATGGTAGTACATGCAGTACTGAGATACAAACAGATGCTTTGTAGTACCCAATAGACCATGCATTGCATGGAGGTTGTAATTTTTTCTGTTGAAAAGCTTATTTATGTCAGTCATGTCTGCAATGTTATGTCCCACATTTATAATGTGTTTGTTAGATGTTCTCTCAGCAACTAACAGCAGGCAGAAACCTTAATACATTCAGCAAAGTCAAACTGTAATTTCTGTACAAATATCAAAGCATTTGTGCCACCCTACAGCAAAGTGGATTTAACATTTTAAAAAAGGAGAGAGAATAAATATAATTTCAGTAAAATGCTGAGATTTTTCAAACAAAATAACCTTGACCGTTGTTTGTCAACCTTCCTAATGGAAGAATTAACCATTTCAGTTCCTTTTTTGGCCTTGTGGAAGTGAAGATAATACTGACAGAGTGAAATGGGAGAATAAGGATGAAATGCATGCAGTCCCTGGGGATTGGTTTGTGTGTACAGAGGACGAGAGCATCAGCTAAAAGTGTCAGCAAAATGAGTGTAAATTTAATTTAAGGTTCCTTTTTACTATTTATTATGTTTATATACATAGCTTTTCATGCTTTATATGACACACCTTGAATGTGATGGGCCTGCCGTTGCAATGTAATGCATGTTCTCATGAGATGTATGTCGCACAATGATATAGGCTTATGAATAAAGTAATTGTGCACTGCCGGATTACTGTATCATGACAGATGTTTTAGTGATATAAAGCTACAATATCTGCTATCTATGGTGGCCAAGAGAGCTCATCGCACTGCAACTGAAGAAAACATGCAAATAGAAAAAAACACCAGCAAATCAAGAAAACATCTTCATCGGTTTGACAACACATGCTGCAAATACTCACAATGTAACCAAATACAGAAACACGCTGCAAATACTCACAACACAACCAAATACAGAAACGCACTGCAAATACTCACAATGCAACCACATACAGAAATGTGCTGCAAATAGCGCAAAACTCAATGCACTGCAACTGAGGAAAACACATTCAAATAAGAAAACATCTTCATCAGTTTGACAACACGTGCTGCAAATACAATGCAACGAAATACAGAAACAAGCTGTAAATATCACAGACCACAACAGAGAGGTTTCAAGGGAACCCCAACAAGTGACCAACCTGGCTGGGATATGCTTATTGTTCAATGTCTACTCGTCAGTGGTGTTGTCAATGGCCTGAAAGGTGAGTTTTTTGTTTATTTTAACATCCTGATCATATGTGCGTGGTGAGTATTTGCAGCGCTTTTCTGTATTTGGTTGCGTTGTGAGTATTTCTGTATTTGGTTGCGTTGTAAATATTTTCAGAGCTTTTCTGTATTTGGTTGCGTTGTGAGTATTTGCAGCGCGTTTCTGTATCTGGTTGTGTGCAGCGCATTTCTGTATTTGGTTGCGTTGTGAGTATTTGCAGCACATTTCTGTATTTGGTTGCGTTGTATTTGCAGCACGTTTCTGTATTTGGTTGCGTTATGAGTATTTGCAGTGCGTTTCTGTATTTGGTTGAATAGTGAGTATTTGTAGCGCGTTTCTGTATTTGGTTGCATTGTGACTATTTGCAGCTTGTTTCTGTATTTGGTTGCGTTGAGAGTATTTGCAGCACGTTTCTGTATTTGGTTGTGTTGTATTTCTGTATTTGGTTACGTTGTGAGTATTTGCAGTGTGTTTCTGTATTTGGTTGTGTTGAGAGTATTTGCAGAGCGTTTCTGTATTTGGTGGAGTTGAGTATTTGCAGAGCGTTTCTGTATTTGGTTGCGTTGAGAGTATTTGCAGTGTGTTTCTGTATTTGCAGTGCGTTTCTGTATTTGGTTGCGTTGTATTTGCACTGCGTTTCTGTATTTGGTTGCATTGAGTATTTGCAGAGCGTTTCTATATTTGGTTGTGTTGTGATTATTTGCAGTGCGTTTCTGTATTTGGTTGCGTTGTGAGTATTTGCAGCACGTTTCTGTATTTGGTTGCGTTGTGAGTATTTGCAGCTTGTTTCTGTATTTTGTTGCATTTTGAGTATTTGCAGAGCGTTTCTGCATTTGGTTGCGCTGTGAGTATTTGCAGCTTGTTTCTGTATTTTGTTGCATTGTGAGTATTTGCAGCGCATTTCTGTATTTGGTTGCGTTGTGAATATTTGCAGAGCATTTCTGTATTTGGTTGCGTACAGCGCGTTTCTGTATTTGGTTGTGTTGAGAGTATTTGCAGCGCGTTTCTGTATTTGGTTGCGTTGAGAGTATTTGCAGCGCGTTTCTGTATTTGGTTGTGTTGAGAGTATTTGCAGCGCGTTTCTGTATTTGGTTGTGTACAGCGCGTTTCTGTATTTGGTTGTGTTGAGAGTATTTGCAGCGCATTTCTGTATTTGGTTGCGTTGAGAGTATTTGCAGCGCGTTTCTGTATTTGGTTGCGTACAGCGCGTTTCTGTATTTGGTTGTGTTGAGAGTTTGCAGTGCATTTCTGTATTTGGTTGCGTTGAGAGTATTTGCAGCGCATTTCTGTATTTGGTTGCGTTGAGAGTATTTGCAGCGCATTTCTGTATTTGGTTGCGTTGAGAGTATTTTCAGCGCGTTTCTATATTTGGTTGCATTGAGAGTATTTGCAGCGCGTTTCTGTATTTGGTTGCGTTGAGAGTATTTGCAGCGCATTTCTGTATTTGGTTGCGTTGAGAGTATTTTCAGCGCGTTTCTATATTTGGTTGCATTGAGAGTATTTGCAGCGCGTTTCTGTATTTGATTGCGTTGAGAGTATTTTCAGCACGTTTATGTATTTGGTTGCGTTGAGAGTATTTTCAGCACGTTTCTATATTTGGTTGCATTGAGAGTATTTGCAGCGCGTTTCTGTATTTGGTTGCGTTGAGAGTATTTTCAGCGCGTTTCTATATTTGGTTGCGTTGAGAGTATTTGCAGCGCGTTTCTGTATTTGATTGCGTTGAGAGTATTTTCAGCACGTTTATGTATTTGGTTGCGTCGAGAGTATTTGCAGTGCGTTTCTGTATTTGATTGCGTTGAGAGTATTTTCAGCACGTTTCTGTATTTGATTGCGTTGAGAGTATTTTCAGCACGTTTATGTATTTGGTTGTGTTGAGAGTATTTTCAGCACGTTTATGTATTTGGTTGTGTTGAGAGTATTTTCAGCACGTTTATGTATTTGGTTGCGTCGAGAGTATTTGCAGTGCGTTTCTGTATTTGATTGCGTTGAGAGTATTTTCAGCACGTTTATGTATTTGGTTGCGTTGAGAGTATTTGCAGCGCGTTTCTGTATTTGATTGCGTTGAGAGTATTTTCAGCACGTTTCTGTATTTGATTGCGTTGAGAGTATTTTCAGCACGTTTATGTATTTGGTTGCGTTGAGAGTATTTGCAGCGCATTTCTGTATTTGGTTGCGTTGAGAGTATTTTCAGCGCGTTTCTGTATTTGGTTGCGTTGAGAGTATTTGCAGCGCGTTTCTGTATTTGGTTGCGTTGAGAGTATTTGCAGCGCCTTTCTGTATTTGGTTGCGTTGAGAGTATTTGCAGCGCGTTTCTGTATTTTGTTGCATTAAGAGTATTTGCAGCGTATTGCAGCAAGCTGATGAAGATGTTTTCTTAATTTGCTGGTATTTTTTCTATTTGCATGTTTTCTTGCAGCGCGTCAGCTCTCTCGGCCACTGTAGCTATCTGATATCAAAATCTTTGTTTGTTCATCATCGTAAACCTTGTGAGAACTCTGGATATAGACTTTCCTGTGAACTTTATGGAGTAAAAGAACACTGGAGCCTTCTTCTCTAGCCTCAGGGTTGACTCAAATGATGTGGCACAGAACGTTTGATATGAATGCATGTTCTGTGGACAACACAATGACATTAGCCCCATGGCAACCATCTGTGGACACAGCTGATGATCAACACTGCTTTTTGTTGGCTATGCACACACCACTACACTGCTAAACTCAGGGTTACACAAACTTAGCAAAAGTACACAAAAAGTAGTTTAGATGTGCATTTTCTTAGAATCCATATATAATTCAAAATCCCTGGAAACAATGTTAAAGTCCAAAGCCCTTAACTGGCCCACAACCACCCTGAGCCGTGATGTCAAAACGCAGCAGAAAGAGAAGTATATCCATTGCATTCTTTTAAAAGCCTCCACAAAACCTTCTGAATGGCCGTCAATAGAGAAACATTATGGTGCAGTTACAGCATCTACCAGCACAGGCGAACTACTGTATATAACCAGAGTTTTTCAATAACAATCCTTCACATTTTACATTTACCATTTTTAAATTCTTGTAAAATCTTAAATATTCTAAATAACTTTAATTATATACTAATACTTTGGAATTAAGTGTAATCTTAACATATAATAATAATAAGGTTGCGTTAATAATACATTTTAAAATAATACATTTTTTTCTATTTTCCTCATTGTTGTCTTCGTTCTGTTTTTTTTTTTTTTTTCTGTGAAAAATCAAAAACACAAAAATAAATGTGTTAAAAAAAATCAGTGTGTAAGGTACAGGGACATGTTATAAATCATCATCCAGCATTGATTGTGAAAAACAAATCACTGTCAGAACTCACAGGGTCATCCGTATAGACATGCATTGAAGGCCTTAAGATGAGATTAAATCTGTGGTGCTTGACCCTCAATGATGGGGATGTGTAGGGCACTAGTCATCAATTACACATTTCTAAATAAAACATTTTTCACCACTCGCTTGCATTCCAATCACAAATTCGGATAGATGTGGACGTGCTGTATATGAAGTCTGTGAATAATGATTTTGCTCTGACAAATGAGAAACACTTGAGCAAAGTAAACTCCATGCTTGGCATTTCAATAGAAACAGATTAAAAACTTAAAATTCTTCAAGCCTCATTAGCTGACTAAATTACCTCTTAAAAATAGCTTCAGCTTGGTAAATTGCACTAAATATTCCTGGATGGAAACTGCGACATTCCGTGTAAGAAATGTCATGAATCTGGACAGTTTCTAATTAACTAAATTGCTCTTTGATACCTTGCAATCAGGTCTACTTTTCTTGTGAGTCAACGAACAAACGCAAAGACAGGTTTCATCTCTAGACACGTTGTTCAACAGCCCTTGATTGCTGTCGGCACTTAACAGGAAAGGGGTCACGTGGATAGAAAATTAAGTCATTTTGAAGATGTGACAGATGACAGAAAGTAAGTAAGGTAGGAAAACAATTACGAATCATTTGAATCTATTCTAAGCTATAACAGCTGACAATTTTAAATTAAGTAATTCACTTTACTAATTCAAGCATGTACAACATGTTTTGGACTCATTTGTCTCTTCAACACATAGTCCAGTCATCTTTTGGACTTAAATCTTTGATCTGAAAAATGTTGGGCTGAGAATGTGTTCTGAAGCCAAGTAGAGAGAAAGAGAGAGAGCGAAAAGGAGGGAGGGTGTGTGAGGGCTCCCAAAGCGCTGCAGCTATAATCACTTGCTTGGCACGGTTCCCCCCACCCCTCCTATGAGCCCAACTAAAGAGAATTAAGCTGGACCAGCTGAGCCACAGGCAGGTGCTGTGTTTGTTTTTCTGATGTGTTAATAAGAGTGCTCCTGCTGCCCACTGGACCATACACCACACACCCCACCCAGTCAAACCACACAGCGCTGATTCATTTAACAGGGCAATGCTGTCAGGAATTGCAAATAGAAGTCATTTGTCCACACAATTATGTAATTATTTGAGGAAATAGCATTGAACCGAGGCTCTCCTATCCGTTCGGCTCAAAGTAAAGCCTTGAAGGGAATTTTGATCGACATTCATTTTCTAAGTAAACACATTTCTACTTAACCACTTTACAGGAAAGTAGGTTACATGTAATTACTTCAGTAGGGTAAGATGGGGGAAGATGCCCCCCTTAAAACTAATGTGCATTTACTTTGTAAATAATTGTAACATATAGAGTTATAGGCTTGGCATTTGCAGGATGATAATGCATCAGCCAATGAGTTATTAAGGAAAAATTAGTTAATCTGCTAAAATGTCCGACTACTGGGGTAAAATGGGGCAATGTTTGCATATTTAGTTGTCAATTTAAACATGTCCACAAATCCATCATTAACAAATAGAAAAAAACTTTGATTACAAATGTTAATATTAAGATGAAATGACAAAATTAAGAAGAACTTAGACATACAATAAATGTGCTAAGATGCGATTTTTTGTCAAGAGAAAAAATAAAGACGTCATCTTACCTTACAAACTGATTACAATGTTTCAGTCCTAAAAGCCATTTATAAAAATGTTAAGAATTTAAATAACAAAAATAAAGAGTATGTTACAAATATTAAAGAATACAAGAAAATACATAAGTTGTTTATTAGGCTAGTGAATAAAACAAATGTGACACGCTCAGAAATGTGATCATTTTTAGTCGGTCGCAACGAGCCGTGGAGAAACGCGATTATAAGCACTGAACTTGAATTTTCGACGGCATTGTGTTTTGTTATGTTTAATAAAACGTCACAGCATTCAAGTCATGTCAGTTTTATTGGAAAATTCAAACGACAAATGTCGTTTTGACGCTCTTTAATGTGGTGTGTGACAGATTGCTGTAGATGCCCATGGAGCCTCATCTCTTCCGCTTTACTACTACTAGTTTCATATTAAATGGACCAAGACCCAAAAACAAGTCTTTTGAAAATGTGTATGAAAGATTTGTTAGATGTATCCTCCATGTCTGTTGCTTGTTAAATGTTGTCTGTATGTTTCCTGAAATGCAATTAAAAAAATACTAGTTTCAGCACGAAAATAAACATTATGTTTAAAACATGAATGAACATCCGAGGGTACGTTGAAAGAAATAACACAACTTACTGAAATATTTCATCTCTCATGTCCAGTCAGTGTTTCAACTGTGGAAAGACCTCAGTAAAACAGCATGAGAACAACATGTCATGTGACTTTACGTAACCTCAGGAAAGTTGCTCGTTCACTAGAAAAAAAAAAACTTTAGAGAAGAGCATGTTGCTAAAAATCAAAATTAAATGCATGTACTATATTACAAATGCATTATTTAAAGTTTGTTTGAGCAATTCTTCTAATTCTCACAAAAAATGTTTGAAATAGCCTATTTAAATGACATTTTTTATGACAAAAATGTTTTGGAATAGATAAAAGTCAGTTTCCACCTGTTCTGGATTAAAACAACTCAAAATGACGTTACATTACATTAAACAGTTATGACTACACTAAAATTACACCTGATAGTTAGTGATTATTTCTGTTGTGTCTAAAACTAGAAAGTTTGATAGCTCTTGTACTCTAAAGAAGAGTTATAGAGATTCCACTCATAATGAGGGTGGGCAAAGGACAAAATATTCAGTTTAAGGCAAACAGTCTGCAGAAAGTATGGCGACTGTCCATCTGAATGGGTGGTTTAGAACAGTGGTTCTCAAACCTGTCCTGGAGGACCCCCAGCCCTGCACATTTTGTATGTCTCCCTGATATATCACACCTGATTCAACTCATGTGCTCATTAGTAGAGACAGCAAGACCTGAAATGGGTGCATCAGAAATAGGGAGACACAAAATGTGCAGGGCTGGGGGTCCTGCAGGACAGGTTTGAGAACCACTGGTTTAGAAAAACATTTCTTTTTTAAACATTTTTATAGAAGTTAGATTTGAAATACACATCAGAGAGAGCAAATCTGTTTGAGCATGACACTTCTGACAGTAAGCCAGCCCTCTGAATGCGATAAATGTCAAAAGCATTGATTTGATTCTGGCAAATACGAGCAGCTGATGGACAGACCTGAATGAAAGAATTTCGAGATTTAGAGGAATTCTACCAACAAGAAAGTCATATTTGTATACACTCAGACAGATGAAAGTAAACCAGAGGGGGGGAGGGGGGGATCAGTGAAGGCCAATTGGCAGTTTAAAGGAAACTTCTTGGTGTTGTATACATAAGGAAGTAACAACTGTCTGACCTTCAACCAAGATTAGAGATTGAGCGATTAAGGTCTTGTACAGGACTCTTGTCACGGTTCAGTTTGACAAACTCACTATAAATCTCCCATATTATTAACATGGCTTTGTCATGAAATTTGACATTAACCTCATTCTGTCATATTTCAATGTTGAATAAACATCAGTAGCACAAATTCAAAAGAATTCTGAATCATATGCAGAAATTCTTACATTTCAAGGCCTTCACAAAGCCAGTTTCAATCAACATGACAAATAATCTGTAAACCATCATTTCAGACTACAACAACATTTGGGAATGAACCCTGCATCAGCACCTTTGTTCGCCAATACACTCCTAAAAAGGTGATTCAGAGGTTTTTTGAATGATATATGGTCTTAGGTAGAAGCAAAAGTCTTCTTTTGGATCTCTTAGGATCTATAAAATGTTCTGAACTGCCTCTAAAGGTTCTTGGCAACAAAAAGGATTGTTAATAAAATATGAAACAAGTGTATATATAATTTCCTTTGGCATTGAATTTAATGATGTGTTCATAAAATAATAAATATAATGGTAATTTCTTGCCTATATTTCCCCAGCCAGATGACTCCTTTGAAAGTCTTTTGTAAGCTTATCTTTTTTTTAACAATTGTAGGAGTTTGACATATTCAGTTCATGCTTATTAAATGAATAAATAACTTAAACATTACATTTCATTAAGCACAAACTTTAGTTGCAGGTGGTAATTGGGGGAGGGGCATTCTCATTCTAGATAGCATTTGATTGGACAAAAATGTGTAGTACAGGATGAGTCATCAGTTTTTTTAGTCTTTGCCTGGAAGAGAAAGACTGAAATAAAAAATATTTATATGCTATTTTGTTAACTTTTAGGAGTACATTAGAACATAGATGACCTTAAAATAACATACATGGACTAAAAGCCACAAAACTATAATTCATGGGGTGGAAAATGGCACACAGTGGTGTCCTCTTATTATAGCAATTATAATGTAAACAAAATCATTTTTAATGGTCTGAGTCTATTATGGCAACAGATAATGTGTTGACAGTGAGACCATGGTGTCATATTCTGGAAGAGGGTTCGGTGCATGCTGGGTAAAACTTAATCAACCACTCATTAGTAGAGCTATCTATGTGCTTGCCCGAAGGACCCAAAAGTAATGAAATGAAAGTCAGACAGAGCAATAATTGGTCACACTTCACTAGAAATCTTCTCTTTGAGATGGTACTGTATTTTTCAGCACATTTCTTTGGATGTGCAGTCTTGTGTATAAATTCATTTTTATTACATTTGCTGTGGAGATTTAAACCTTATCCGCATATGATGATCTTTGGTGCATTAGCAATAGTCCACATCAGGGAATATTTTGTGCCAATGAACGTTCTGGAACTCTGAAGTAAAATCTCTCAGCACAAATTCTTCTTAAGATCCAAACACTAACAACTAATTAATTACATTAAATTGAGGATATCTGACAAGTGTAAATCACACAGTGGGAAGCCCTCTCTTAATCTGCCTTTGTTTTACTGTGTAAACATATGAGCACACACAATACTGAGCACAATTATTTGTAAATGATTATTACAGAATTTTGCTCAATTGGAATTAGATTCTGTACATGACTGGAAATGATCTCATCCATCCGTTTTCAAAACTTTTTAATCCCATGTAAAGTCTCTCTGCAGGAGAAAAACACCTGAGAACATACTGTTATGTAAAAGAAGATCATTTATTTTCACATTACTGCATATCAATGAGGGTTGCATCAATCCACACTGTAGACGTCTCAAAGCATTTGTTATTATGCAGACTTTAATGAGATATTTAAAATGTCATGTACGTTACAGTGGAGAGGCTGAAGAGCAAACCACAGTCTGTGATGGGCCGTGTTCTGATTCCTTCACAAGGCATTGATGTTTTATTAACATATTCACTTGAGGAAAAGTGAGAACCTTGCTAAAAAAAAAAAAAAAAAAAAAAAAAGCGATTCTGATGCTTGTTTCAAAAGCTCTGAAACCTCATTACAACTTTCTCTGTGTCACAAAAGAGTATGTAAAATTACTGAAATGAACATAATTCAAACTTTATCTTGTCTTAAAGTACAGTTTGTGAAATACAAAACACTTAAGCAAAACATGGTCAGGTCAAAGTGTCTGAATAATTTTTGGTTCCAAATTTTTATCAATTTTCCTGGTAGTCCACTGTATGAAGAATTTTTGGGTATAATATGTCACAGTTTACTTTATTTTACTATCCTCACTTACATAAATGAACTATAGTGTCCTGCACCCACTGGTAAAAAAATATATAAAAAATGCACCAGTATAATGACGTAGAACGTTTTTTTTTTTTTTTTTGCCCTTTGTATTTAGGACAAAGCTGTTGAACGTGAGCGGAAGCCTGCTGGGAAGTGATAAGCATGTTGTCAAACAGGTTTTTTGGCTTTTGTCTGTGAATGTAACATGCCATTTGAATGCCACAAATGGTTATGATTTTTTTCACCTTTAACATTACTGTACACATTTGTATGTTTGACATTGTTGGAATTCATACAAGCATGAATGTATTGAATCATGTTAAATGCATCAAAATACCACACGTGGTGGGCTATTTTTTTTTTTACTGTGCTAAAGCCAACATGAATTTACAACTTATTTTACTCCTCTAATATGTTGCGTTTTAAAGTTGAATGGGTTATTCAGTACAAAAAAATGTGTGCGAATAGATTAGATTGTGTAAAAATGTGGGCGTTACACACCAGAATGGAGCCAGACTGAATGTGAGTTTGATAAAGATATTGCAATCTGGCTACTTAGTTAAAGGGATAGTTTACTCAATAATTTCTCTCCCTCATGTTGTTACAATCATGTATGATTTTCATTCTTCTGTTGAACATAAGAGAAGATATTTTGAGAACTGTCTCAGTGTTTTTTTTTTCCTTTCCATACAATGGAAGTCAGTGGTAACCAAAAATGTTTGATTACCAACATTCTTCAAAATATCTTCTTTTGTGTTCCGCAGAAGAAAGTAAGTCTTGCAGGTTTGGAACAACACAAGGGAGAGTATATGATGACAGAACTATCCCTTTAACATTATTCAATAGCCTGTACAAACTTGAGTGTCATCAACAGACAAGGAAAGTAGTTTCAGAGACGGAGCAAGTTATTACATTTTGATTAAATATTACAACAAGCAAACAACTGATGTCTTAGAAATAACATGCTCTGATGAATTATTCTCTATAAATAAACTGACGGCCATTATTATTTTATGTTTCATTACACACTGCTAGTTACAAAATCCTTCATTCATAACACTTTCATTCCCGAGAACACACCTGAGCTTTTAACCCAAACAAAGGCGTTAAATTCTAAGAATCTAAATCAAAAACAACAGCAAGAGTGTTTATAAGAACAGGCTTTGCAGCAGGAAGGAAATCGATAGCAGAAATCAATGCTGGATTCCCTCTAATGGTGGAGTTATCTGTCACCAAACACGGCTCGTTCTCCGCCAGAGTCTCAACCAGTGTGTGTTAGCTTTCCAGTAGCTCCACAGCTTCTGTATTGTTGCACCGTTGAGCCAAGGTTAAGGCGGTACATCCTTTCGAGTCCTTTATACCCCGCTGTGCATTATTCATCAGCAGGGCTTTGATGATGGGGATGTTGCTGAGCTGGACGGCTAAATGCAATGGAGTTGACTGGCTGTTATTCTGTGCGTTCACATTGGCTTGATGGGATATCAGCTGCAGCACACTAGGAAAGCAGCTACTGTTACAGGCTAAGTGGAGGGGCGTCCAGCCGTTATCCTCGGCCAGGTTAGGGTCGGCACCTGCTGTTAGCAGCACCGTCACCACCTCCTCCTGCCTATGATGGCAGGCAAGGTGCAGTGGCGTCCAGCCGTCTTTCCCTTGGACGTTGACTGAGCCATGGTGCTCTTCCAACACAAGGACAGTCTCCGGATGGCCTTTCAAGGCTGCCAGGTGCATGGCTGTCCAATTCTGATAGGTTAGGATGTTGGGGTCGAGTCCTTTACTCAATAGTAGTCTGCAGATACCCGTGTAACCCTTCAGAGCGGCAAAATGAAGGGGACTGTAGCTTTGCTCATCAACTGTTTTTAGATCAGCCCCACTATTAACCAGCAAACGGACCACCCTGAAGTGCCCCTCATCTGCCGCCAAGTGTAGGGAAGTGGACTGAAGGTTATCTTGTTTGTTGACATCAGCTCCCTTTTTGAGCAAGAGCTTGGCGATGTCTACATGGCCATAAATGCAAGCCACGTGAAGTGGCGTACGGCCAGACTGGTGCTCCTGCTCATCCACAGCCTCCAGACGTGGCAGCAAGATTCTCACAATGTTCTCGTGGCCATTCTGAGCAGCTAGATGCAAAGGCGTCCAACCGTCCTTCTCTTCGGCATCGGCTCTCGCCTTATTGTCTAACAAAAGGCGAGCGGCTCTGTCATCGCCAGTCTGTACGGCAAAATGCAGCGCAGTCCACTGGTCGCCATCGCAGAGGTTGACGTCAGCCCCACGCTCTGTCAGCAAGCTGCAGATGTCGTAAAACTTGTGCAGAACCGCAACGATGAGTGGGGTGTAGCCTTTTACACTCTGGCAGTTCACAGAGGCTCCCAGATCCAGGACCATCTGCACGCTTTTTCTGTCCCCGCTTGCCACGGCGTGATGAAGGAGAGTATTGTTGTCTTTGAAGAGCATCGATACATGCTCTTTTCGCAGAACATTCTTAAAGCTCTCAAAGTCTTTTCTTACAAGGAGAGAGTGGATGCTAGAATCATCTGTAATGAATAGGAAAAAATAGGATGGTGGACAGTTTTATATACAGTAAGAATGCGTTAAGTTTGTACAGACAGCACAAATGACACTGAATGTGAGAACAAAATACTTGCCTGAAGAGATAGCTGCTTTCTTTAGCTAATGGAAACAAAGCAAAATTGAATTAATGTTAAATCTTGTGTGACTAACAACAATTTTTTTGACATCAGAAATTGCAAAAATATAAAGTTATAACGGTAAAATTGTAACGGTACATGTATTCATTCCAAACTGTCACGGTATGGATATCACAGTTCGGTGCATGCAGTCAGGCGACGAATACAGTAATCAATAAAACAGCTTGAGAATATCTCACGCAGTGTTGGGTAAGTTACTTCAAAAAAGTAATTAATTACTAATTACATCATCAATGTTGTATTTAAAATACTTTTCTAATTACTCTGTCTGAAAAGTAATTTAATTACTCAATAAGTAACTTACTAATTACTTTTTAAAATCCCTATAAACCTTGACTGGATAGGCAATAGAAAGGAAACTCTTTTAATAATTGAGTCAAACATGGAATAGTTTAGCCTTTTATAACTTTTTAAAACATTTTAACTTTATTAAAACATATACTATAATACTTTTATTTACTTCATAATACTTTTAGTAACAAATAGGGATGTCACTAGGCTATACCAAAAATCTAGTAGTCAGTACCAATACCACCAAAAGTGCACAATACTCGATACCAAAGTCAATACCACGGTAAAAATATATAAAAATACAAATAAAACAATGCTATATATTTTTTCATTATTATTTTTAGGTTTAATAGTAGTAAGTAAAAATACCACAGAAATTGAATAATCAAATATAAAATAACTCTTTTGCTTTTCTTTTGTTGTTTGATTATCATTTATAATACAGACAGCCAATAGTAGACAGTAGCATGTTTTAAAGACTGCTGTCACTAAGACCTAATGGACGGAGACAATATGCTGTTACACATGCTGTTCACAAGACGGGCATTTTGACATAACTGTGTGTGTATTTGAACGTTTATGTGTAATAAACCTCGAAAATTTGACACTCGCGAGAGGCGGTTATGTGTGTGCGCTTTGGTTGACAGCGCACTGACTGAAGACCGTCTCTCAGAGAGTGCGCAGTTTTTTCTCTCTAGGACATAGCTTACATTTTACCGTAATGTTCTTGCCTACCTGTGTCAAAAAAGTGAAGTAATTGGATTATTTCCATTCTGCAAAACAGCCACTCGCTTCTGCCGACATCTTCAGACAGCGACTACGCAGCCAACTGGTTCAAAGTTGCGAACTCAAGCTCAACTGTCATGAAACTCTAGATGGTGCAGGCTAATAGGTCCTTTAACTCAACCTCCTCATAATCACATTATTATCTATTGTACACAGCTGATTGGTTCCTGCTGTATCAGAAGCCATTGAGCTTGCATGCTCAACCTTCAAATATATGGGTAGCATTTGCCTTAGCAGTGAAGCGCGCTTCAGAATCCCTCCACCTTCCCCAGCTCCACCTGCATAGATCTGCTACGGGTAATTCATGCACGCTATATTGTACAGCAGCAGCATGTCTTACTTGCTCACAGCAGTGTGTCGTGTATGTATTGGCAGTAGCAAGTCCCGTACTTGCTCTGCAGCAGCATAGCAGTTCTATTCCGCCAAGACCAAACATATCAACATCCATCCCTTGCCATGCCAAACACTCTGAGAGTTCTCATGACAGAACTGTAGTTCAATTAGGTTGCATTAGGTCTAGGTCTGTTTGTTTGACTTCAGTCAGACTAAAGTGTTTATGACATTTAAAAAAGACAAATTATTGCTTTAGTTTGAAAACATAGTTCGGTATAAAAAGTTTTGTATATGAATATTTTACAGTGTTAAAATCACTCCTTAAAATTCTACCAAGCCCTGCAGATTACTCATGTGTCCGCAGATTACTCATGCTAACACCTTATAAACTGATGGTGTGGTCTAAACATGCACTGGAGGAGTCACTTACGTTCCATACCTGTTCAGGCAGACGCTTTCTTATCTCACCCCCTGAAATCGTGTCTGGGATTTTCAGGACTTCACTGAGAACTTCAGTTAACCGAACGATCTCTGCAGAAAAATGGAGATGAATGTCACTTTGGAACATTTTTGCTCTTGCGTTTTTTTTCAGGGCTTTTCACACACTAGTGATAATTTGAATAAAAATGTGCAAATGGCCAGCCAATGATTGACAGCCTTTTAGCTACTCTTATGGAGGAGCATCTTAATTGGCAGTGTATAATGCGAGATAACATTGTAGCGCAAGGGGATATAACTGTGCTATTCACACTGAATTTTTAGTAATCTGATGTACAAGATTAATCATATTCAGCTCATTATACAATACAACACTGCAAAAAAAAATTAGCAGACGCTTATTAAACTAATGCTTGAACACAAACATTGAATTCATTATCATGATCACTAATTCAATTGTAACTTTTACTGAAGGTGACCTGATGAAGAAACAAATCGCAGAGGAACTGGGAGGTTGATTAAAAAACGCAACAATGTTGGTTCATTGCTCATTGTTATTTCAGAAGGAACAAGACCAGTGAGACAACCGAGCAAGCGTCTACTGAGACTTGAGAAATGCATTTAGTCTGTATATAATCGAGCACTATTATAGTTTTCATTAAACAGAAACAAGAACAAAAATGAGGTTTGTTACCACAGAAAGCAGGTCGCTGGCTGCAGTCTTGGTGCCAGCACTGCTGCATGACACCGATCATGTCCTCGCACTCGGGGGGCTTGTCTTCAGGGATCTTCTCTACACCAGGCCTTTTGCCAGATGACACTTTGATTAATACTTCTGTCATAGACAGCCCTGTGACAAGAACAATAGAACAAATTGCTTAGAGTATTATTTTTGTACTAAACAAACTCGAAATAATGAGTTTAACAATACAAACACAACCTATGCTTCAAGCACTCTCATAACAAACACAGTGTAAAAGGCACTTGCTACAAATTCAGTACAAAATGGGCCTGAAACTCTTTTTCTCTTAGTGGGTGAAATGTGTTTCAGAAATGTTGACTATCAGCCTCAGGTGGTCAAAATAAATATTATATGATTTTTTTTTTTTAATTATATATATTTTTTAAAATTCATTTAATATGATGTTTTTTTTTGCAATCCTGTTATCAACACTACCAAAATGGAGGATGCTTTCAAAATTTAAATTAAAATTCAGTGGGTAACAGTTGCAAATTAGCTTACAAGAAGCTGCCACTTAGCAGGGACTGAGACCAAATATTAGTTTCTAGTTACTAAACTATCTTTTCCATAAATTAAAGTTTGTTTGTTTGATGGAGTTCATTTGTTTGATCTTTTTTCATCTTGGGTTGAATGACAAATTGCAACATTACAATTTGTGTAAAAATCTGTGGAAAGTGGCAAAATTAGAAATAATATATACCTTGATATGGGCGCTGTTGAGTGAGAATTTCCCACATAATAATAGAAATGCTGCAAAGTGAGAATGGTTATATGATTATTTCATGGCATATCATAACTCACTGTCAAATTGTCAATTTATGCACATTCTGTAATGTTCTTTAAGTTATAAACTCTCACCTGAATACATCGTACTTCGTTCCGGGAGGTTCAGGATTCTGGGTAAATGTTTCTGGAGGCACATAGTTTATGTTCCCTCGAGCTGTCAGGTGTTCAATAAACTCAGTCTTACTAGAGAACTCCTCCCATTTAATGAGGCCAAAATCTGAAATCTTTAAAGAGAAAATATTGCCTGAAACTGCAACAACACTATGAGGTTGTATATTTTAACCTAACATATGTAGAAAGTAACATTAACCAAGGATAATAAAAGCTACAAACAAAGTTGGCAAAACCATTAACTCTCTTTTCTGAAAAGTCTCCTTTTATCAGAAATTAATTCAAAAGCATTTGAAAACAAGTGAAATAGTATCTGACTCACCTTCATGTGAAGATGATCATCAAGAAGAATGTTAGCTGGTTTCAAGTTTAAATGAAGGATGGGCGGTTTCATGCTGTGCAGAAAATTCATGCCCATCGTCATCTCATGGATCATTTGGAATTTCTTGGGCCACATTAAGAAATGACTGCTGAGAAGGTTATCCAAGGATCCCTTTCTCATATATTCCATCACTAAAGCAGGTGGATCTTTGCTTATTCCATAAAGGGAGATTAAATAATTGAACTTCATTCTTCCAATTTTGGACATCTCTATCATGTTCCTATTGGGTCATAAAAATTTAAAATAATTGGTCATAAAATAATATATATAGTATATACAAACATTTTATATAAAGAGCATATAATTGTAGATAATAATAATACAAAATACAAACATAATGAGAGCTATAAAACTACAGACAATAGATATAACAGTATAATATATACATATTTACATTTACTGTCAGTTTATACTACTTCTATTGTGTCAACTGTCAACTACTTACAACCACAATTAACAGTATATCTTCTACTACTTTCATGTGTTACCATACCTGTAATCATCATTGGTTGTGGTCTTTAGGGCACACGTTTCCCGCAAGACTTTAAGCTTCACCTTATAGACTCGACCAAACTTGCGCTCAGCCACTTTCTCCCAGTCATTTTCAAAGTCATCTTTTTTAAAATGAGTAAATCTCTCCAGGCTGCCATCCCTGTAAGAATCCTTTACACTGGAATTAGCTGCTGTCATTTTGTTTTCCAGGCTCAGGAAATAAAGACTCTGTCCTTCAACATGTCTTCTTGTCACATAGAAACCAGGTCAAGGAAATGCGTATTAAACAAAAAGATTTGCTGGTTTTGGTGGGAGGAGTCAGAGCACTGAATATTTGAATAGAAATGCTACAAAGCCAGTTTAGAATGAGTTACACAGGCGAGGTTGAGAGATTTGTGCGGGACACCTGATAACTGGATATACCAGCTTCATGTTTTTACATAACAGTAGGGATTGCCTCATAAGGCATGTGTGCACATTTGTGGTTTGTTGTTAGGGAAGCAGTTGCATTTTATTTAATATAATTCAGCAACACATTCAAAGATATTTGATGCTAAATATTTAATTGAAAGGTTTTATGATCAATTACCTTACAGCTCAACATTGTTTTATCAACACACACAACACAATTTATAAAGAGCATTTTCATTATAATTACTATTGTTTTCTGGAAGTTTTCCCATTGTTCATTAATCTCTCAAGCACTACCTGTTGAATTTCTTGGCACATTAGCAAAAACCTGTGAAGTAAATGTCATTCTAAGTCAAAGTGTGATGCAAATTAACTTTCAATGACAGGCTTTCAAATATAATGTAATGTAATAATACTAATAACAGTAATTAACAATTAAGCAGCGAGCAGCAGTTTTGAACCGAGGTGACGATGCCATGCCTCTTCAGTGTTCTTGTAAGGCTTTGAAGGAGAGACTTGACATGCAGCTGCTGCGATTCAGGCTTTGTCAGCCACCCGAAGAGACACTTCATCCTTTAAGAGGTGCACAAAGAGTCAGCCAACATGTTTCAACACGAATACAGGATCTGTTAATTTTCTGCTTGAGTATATATTGATGCAAGAACCAGATTCACAGTCAAAACGTGCCATAATGTTCTACATTGAAATGATGCTGTGAAGGTGTCTGTGATTTTCAGTGTGCAAAGCAATTGAAACTGTTGTAAATGACCTTTTACCACTTAAGATAATGCAATCAATAAGCTAATTACCTTAATTATAGAGGGAGTAATTACGCAACAAGCAACCATAAGTGTTCCTAACGGTCTATTTCTGCACTTTCAAAGATTTAATATTGAAGCTTGTTTCTTTCTAATTCTGTGACATATTCGCTTCATTTCCCGTTGGGCCCATTTTGATTGTACTATCAATTACAAGAAGCCATTATGTTTTTTTATTAAGTGATCTTCAAGACAGTAAATCTGCTTTGCCCCTAGGTTGTCCCAGCCTAGCGGTGGGATTTACATAGAGATGTATCTCAAAGGCAATGTCTGCTTGTTACTACTTAATTGCTTCTTTTTTCATCCAACGGCGATTATTTGAGAGGGAAACACACAATGTGAAACCTAGTAAGCAGCTGAACAACATGTCTAACTTTTTTTGAGCACTGGGGTAGTGATACATAAAGAGAAGCATTCATTTATATCTTTGACATCCTGCATTAAAGAATGGTAAATGTACAAGAAAGCACAGCTAAGAAAGTAGACAGTGGTAGAATAAACAACCCAACAGAGGGTTAGAGGGACAGTTCACTAAAAATGAAAGTCTGTCATCATTTACTCACCCTCATGTTATTTAAACCCTTTCTTCTGCAGAACACACACATAAAAAATATATATTTGTGACCCCGTGCTGGCAAAATGAGTTCACCGCACGGTTAACATGATTTTACCAAGTACAACATGTTCCTGGATCAACATCATTCCAATCAACCAATCAGATTTGAGGGAAAAGTTTACAGTTTATGTCAAGTTTAGGGTTACAACCAGGGTTAGGTGCTTCTACGTCAGTGCTATTTACCTATCATTTCCCTCTGATTTTAGGGATAAATTATGGGTAGGGATAGGTTTAGGGGTAGGAATAGGGTTATGACTAAATTTTCAGACAAGAATGTTGTTCCAGGATTAACAAAATATGTTGATCCAGGAACATGTCTTACTTGGCAAAATCACGGTGACCGAATGCGCACAGGCTAATTTCGAGCTACAGGCAAAACAAGTGAAAAATGTCAATTTTGGTCGAAATTGAGGTTTTCACAAAAATGAGTTAATTAAGCCCTCATCTAACGATCCCAATGCTCCAAACAGCAATTAAACATCTAAAAATATCTTTATTTGTACGTTTTCTGAGAGGAGTACCTTTTCTTTTGACCATGAAAAATGCAGTTTCCCTTTCGAGGGAACTCGCACTGCGTCCCGAAAGGGGCGCTATGGGAACGCCCTCAGCGTGAATGCGTCTGATGCACGTGTGTCAACTAGTCCAATGGCGAGAGTGAACGTCACTGGTGGGTGACGTCACGACCAGGAAAGGATAAATACACATCCGGAAAGACCGGCTTCAGCTTTTTGTGCCTCAGCAAAGCGCTCTGTGTGAAACTGTCTCTGTCTATTTATTGTTGTTTGTCCTCAAGCATTATATATTTCTAGACAGGAGTTTATTGGCGAGCAAATAGCAACTTGAGTCGTGTGTGCTTCCCTGCCCTCGCTACTATACGAGTGGGGATACACGCGATTCATGTGTTGTTTGTTTGAGAGCAGAGCATACATGTCAGCTCTTGTATTGGGATCTGACGGTGTTCATTCATAAATTTCCCGATGTGATGCACTATCGAGATTTTTTAGCTCTGCTCCACTTGGCTTTTTTCTTGAGGGAATAAAGTCTTGAGCAATAAAGAATCTATGGCTTGGATCTTGCGTTTGCCGAGGCGACGCGTTGTTTTCGGGTCTGCAAACTGCAATAAAGAATCTAGTGGCTCTGATCTCGCGTCTGTCGAGGCGACGCGTAGATTACGGGTCTGCAAAAATGCAATAAAGATTCTAGTGGCACGGATCTCGCGTCTGCCGAGGCGATGCGTAGATTTCGTGTCTGCAAACTGCATTAAAGATTCTAGTGGCTCTCATCTCGCGTCTGCCGAGGCGACGCGTAGATTTCGAGCCTGCAAAATGCAATAAAGAATCTAGTGGCACGGATCTCGCGTCTGCCGAGGCGACGCGTAGATTTCGAGTCTGCAAACTGCATTAAAGATTCTAGTGGCACGGATCTCGCGTCTGCCGAGGCGATGCGTAGATTTCGTGTCTGCAAACTGCATTAAAGATTCTAGTGGCTCTCATCTCGCGTCTGCCGAGGCGACGCGTAGATTTCGAGCCTGCAAAATGCAATAAAGAATCTAGTGGCACGGATCTCGCGTCTGCCGAGGCGACGCGTAGATTTCGAGTCTGCAAACTGCATTAAAGATTCTAGTGGCTCTCATCTCGTGTTTGCCGAGGCAACGCGTAGATTAGGGTGTGCAGACGGCAGTTATAAATATTCAACCAATCATTCAGACCGTGTACACTTGTCTGGTGATTCATTGATGCATTTAATTTGAGGAGTTAAATGGGATATTGCCTGGGTTTTTAAAAGCTATATGTCTGCACTAATAACTCTTTATTTGATGTGTGTATGGCCTATATGCATACTATATTTAGCATTTCTTTCAGACAGTATTAACTTGTCTGATAGATCATTTGCTGCATTTAATTTTTCAGGAATTAAATGGACAGTTGGCTGTAATTTAATTTTGAGAAATTAAAATAATACATATTTATCTGACTTTAAGTAGTTAGATTCATGTATTAGTTCAGCCTTTCATGTAGATCCTTACGCCAGTGGTGTTAGGCTTCTTAGGGCAGCCCCCTGCGGGGTGGAGCGGTCTACACCTCAGTATACGGTGCCCGTGCCACTTCGTTGCCCTCAGGGGACCGATCTGCTAACCCCATCACTCTCGGTGCTTTGGGGCGCAGCGGTTTCCAGCAAGCTTTGATTCAGCGCTCACACGACGTTGCATCAGGCTCGCACCCTCTGAATGGAATCTAAGGGCAGCCCCATACGGGATAGAGCGGTGTACACCTCAATATACGGTGCCCGCTCAACTTCATTGTCTGTATGGGGCCGTTCTACCAACCCTGGCACCCTTGGTGTTTCAGGGCGCAGCAGTTTCCAGCAAGCTATGACTCAGCGTTCACACGACGCTGCGTCAGGTTCGCACCCTCTGAGGAGGGTCGAAAAGCAGTCAAATGGGTTGTTTCCTGCCAGTGTATTTCAGGTCACCAAAGTGGCTGCTCTAGGTATACCAGAGACCAGCTTTGAGAGGCTGGTTCCCTTTTGTGGATTTTCTGGCAGAGTTGAGGCTTCTGCCAAATTTATCTCACTGGGCAGGCTCTGGTGATGGAACAGAAAGTAAACTCTTTTGCGAAAGGAGCTACAAAATGGGTTCCTCCTCCCAGCAGAGAGTTAGGGTTTTTAGGGCCGCTACTATTTTGTTCCAAAGAAGGATGGAGGGTTGCGTCCTATATTAGATCTTAATCATTTGAATCGTTCAGTCAGGAGACTTGGGTTCAAAATGTTGACGCTAAACCAGATCCGAGGACTGGTTTGTCATGATAGTTCTAAAGGATGCATACTTCCATGTCTCTATCCTTCCACAGCATAGGAAGTTCCTCAGGTTTGCTTTCAGAGGCAAAGTATACCAATATTAGGTTCTTCCATTCGGTCTAGCTCTATCACCCCACACGTTCATGAAATACGTAGATGCAGCTTTGGCCTTGCTCAGGCTGCAGGGCATACGCATTCTGAGCTGATTAGATGACTGGCTAATATTAGCGCAGTCAGAACAGATGGTCAGTTCGACATCGAGATGTCGTTCTTGCTCATATAAAAATTGGGGTTGTGGCTGAACGCCAAGAAGAGTGTGCTTTCTCTATTACAGAGAACCACCTTCCTGGGCATGGTATGGATTCAGTGACGCTGCGGGCCGTTCTGTCGCCCACTCGTATTTCTGCAATCTTTTCAGTCACACAGGAGATATATCTAGGCCAGTCACTCACTGTAAAACAGTTTTCTAAAACTGTTGGGTCTGGTGGCAGCTGCGTCCAATGGTGATACCTTTTGGCCTGCTGTTCATGAGACCCTTACAGTAGTGGCTCAGGACCAAGGGTTGTCCCTGAGGGGGAACCCACTTCGTATGATCAAGATCACACGGCGGTGTCTCCGCGCCTTGGTTATATGGAAGAAAAGTTGGTTCCTGTCCCAGGGCCCTGTGTTAGGAGCTTAATATCATTGAGTCACTCTCATGATAGATGTTTCTCTCACAGGCTGGGGAGTGGTAATGGAAGGCCGCTCAGCTCAAGGGCTGTGGAGGAGTCATCTTTCGTGGCACATAATTGCCTGGAGATGATGGCAGTGTTCAATGCATTGAAGTTCTTCCTCCCAGACCTGAGAGGTCATCGAGCTGTCTGAACAGACAATGCATCGATGGTTTCTTGTATAAATCAACAGGGGGTCTGCGCTCGCGCCCACTATCTGGCACACCAGATCCTCCTGTGGTCCCTGGGAAAGATGCTCTCTGTGAGAACAATCTTATTCCAGGGACCTAGAATATAGGAGCAGACGTCCTGTCGAGACAGGGGCTGAGGCCAGGGGAATGGAGACTTCACCCCAAAGTGGTGAAGCTTATATGGGAGATTTATAGCCACGTGGAAGTGGATCTTTCGCGTCTCAGGATACGGCGCACTGTCCACTGTGGTTATCCCTTACACATCCAGTTCCTCTTGGACTGGATGCCATGGTACAGACATGGCCGGGGCCATGTCTGTATATTTTTCCCCCAATTGTTCTGCTCCCAGGAGTTCTGGACAAAATTCGCCGGGAAGGAATAAGTCTGTTAGTAGCACCTTACTGGCCAAGTCTGATATGGTTCTTGGAACTTGTGTTTCTCCTCGACGGCTCTCCCTCGGAGATTCTGATCAGGAGAGACCTTCTATCTCAGGTGAAGGGTTTGACTTTTCACCCTGCCCAGAAGTATTGAACCTGTGGGTTTGGCCCCTGAGGGGGCCCAACTCATAGTATTTGGTCTCTCAACCGAGGTTGTGGAAACCATACTTTACTCCAGAACTCCAGCCACAAGGAAACTATCCTCGTATTTCTGCATTCCATGTCCCTGTGGATGGTATATTTGTGGGGTATAACCCTTTGAGGTATCGTTTCCTTCGTGGCACTCTGAGGCTGAGGCCTGCAGCATGCTCTAGGGTTCCTGCTTGGGTTCTCCCCTAAAAAGAGTAGGAGACCTTTAGGCCCTATCTGTATCCCCTGCGTGCCTTGAGTGTGCACCAGGGATGGTCAAGTGTTCCTTTACCCTACCGGGTTATATACCTAAGGTTCTGACCAATATTCCACGGCCTATAGTGCTGCAAGCTTTCTGTCCTCTGTTCTCAGATCCAGACCAGGAAAAGTTGAATCTTGTGTGTCCAGTGTGAGCACTGGACACCTAATGTCCACAGAGCTGCCCTGTGGAGGACTTCAGATCAACTGTTTGTTTTGGACCGCGCTATAAGGGGTCTCCCTGCGTCCATGGTTAGCAAGTGGATAGTTGAGACTGTCACTTGCGTATGAGGTCTCTGGTCAGCAGTATCCACTGTCTGTCAGAGCTCACTCTTCTAGGAGTATGGTGGCTTCCACGGCCTTGTTGTTGGGGGTTTTCCTCAAGGAAGTCTGTGATGTGGTGGGCTGATCCTCGCCACTCACGTTGTGAGATGATATATCTCGACCTGGACGCAGCTCCAGGCTCATCAGTGCTCTCGTCTTAGTGTGCCACAGTTTCACACGGACAGGCATTTTGGAATTATGGCGTTTTGGGATATCGTTCCCATAGCGCCCCTTTCGGGACGCAGTGCGAGTTCCCTCGAAAGGGAACGTCTCAGGTTATGACTATAACCATGGTTCCCTGAGAGAGGGAACGAGACACTGCGTCGCGTTGCCATACTCCCTGCATTCCTGTGATCGATTTGCTTCGGCAATTTAAGCTGAAGCCGGTCTTTCCGGATGTGTATTTATCCTTTCCTGGTCGTGACGTCACCCACCAGTGACGTTCACTCTCGCCATTGGACTAGTTGACACACGTGCATCAGACGCATTCACGCTGAGGGCGTTCCCATAGCGCCCCTTTCGGGACGCAGTGTCTCGTTCCCTCTCTCAGGGAACCATGGTTATAGTCATAACCTGAGACGTTTTCTCTGCTCGCTTCTGGATGACTCGCGCTTCCCTCAGCGCAAGTTTGGTATCGTTTTTAAGCGCAGCAACTTTGTGAATATTCAACTTTGTGAATATTCATAGCGATTTCTCGATGGGATGAGTCTGAACCAATGAAATGTGATTTTTACCCTGACAGCAACATAGTGTCGGGCCAGATCCGGCCCACATCTGGTCCGCGTGTAATCCACATGTTGCTGTCTGGGCACACTCATGCTGATGTAAACAAAATGATTCTACTCGCGCTGACTGACAGATCCGAAGCGCGGGCACAATGACGCCTCAGAGCACGATCCCGACACATATACACAGAACAGTATTTCAAAAAAATCTGTCTTGGCGAGTATTCACACAAACATTATCTGTTGTGTCTTAAGTGAACGTTTAGTTAACTGTTGGGGAAAAACATCTGATGTGTAACATTATATTAGATAGGCTACGTGTGGTACAGTAGGTCTTAATATATAGGCTGTCTGTTTCATTAATGTTAATCAAAATTAAAAAAAAAAAAAAAAAGTTGAATATATATATATCCTATAGATATGGGTTTTGACTTGGTTTGTGCCAAATTTGGTGGTATCACCAGGGATTTTAAAGTATGGTTGCTAGGCGATTTTGTTTTTAACTCAATTTTTCTCAAAATTGACTTTGCTGACTTTATCGACTTAAAACAGGTGTAGCTCAGTCATTTTTTTCCAACAAATCATACATCATTTTGAAGGTTTTTGAACATGAGAATAACAATAACTCATTTTTGAAAATTTGCTCATTGCGACTCATTCTGCCAGCATGGGTCACATTTTGAGAAATGTCTGTTTTTTTTCCATACAATGAAAGTCAATGGGGCCCAGTCTAGTTTAGGACTTGACAGACTTTCATAAACATTCTTCAAAAAATATTTTGTGTAAAGATGCGGCAAAATTTCAGCCAAATTTCATAAAGGCAAAAAAGGTCTATTGTCAATAGTGTAGTGATATATGAAGCACAGCACAGCTCACACTGAAGTCTCTTTCACACCAAACAGCATTCAGTTGGACAATATGCGTGAGCAGCTTGAACCCATTGCAAAATTTGTGTGGGGAAATCTTTTGCTATCAAAAATAATTCCCATTCACATGGATTCCTACTGAAATTACTGGATTTCGTCTAAGAAAATTTGCAGAATAAAGGTAAATGTGACTGCACTTTAATACAGAAGCAAGGTAGGATCTGAAACAACATGAGGGTGAATTATGTGAATTATCCCTTTAAATAGCTGTTTGCTGACAATATTTACTCAGTATAAGTATTCACATGAAATGGTTGGCTTGTATTTTTAAAATCTCTATTGTAAAACTCAAAGCTTGGCACTATAATGCAGTATAAATGATTATTCAAGAGCACTTTGGGTCACTTTTAACAATGTTAATAGTTTCATTAGTTTCCCAGTGCAGCAACTAAACATAATGATGAGCAATTCAAAAACTGTCAGATAATGATTGAGTGCTCGATGCAGATTTTAGTCTGGTTGGCTGAATTGCAGTGAGCGCTGTTTTGTTAGCATTCACAAAGGCCCCTGGACCAGCAGTAGGCAGACCTCTGCAGACAACGTCTGTTCCCAATCCAGACAAGCAAGAGAGCCAAACACGCCAGCAAACAGCAGGCCACTGAGCTGATAATCACCACCATGGCTTCAGTGTCATCTGTACGGCATTGACAAACCAAATCAGACCGACAGTTCGGCTGAAATATCTTTCCATTAGTTAGTATTATTACCCCACCAGAACAACTTGGTAATAAGTTACCTGCTGTTTCAGAGGCTGATGAATTGTCTGCTCCTTTCAAAACAGGGCCGAAAGAAATGCGGTTTCCTGTGCTGCTGAAGATGGCCCTCGATTCCTCTCTGAGATGTGAATTTCGATGCTGCTCACACTGCTGAGATGAGAAATAGATAACCAATAATGTCATCATCTTGAAATCAAGCCATTATACTGCGCAGAAATAAATTCCCTCAACTTCTGCATACTTTAAACTTGTTTACTGACTCGGCGAGTTATTCTGTTAGCCTACGAACTGCCGACCGCTTCACTTTCTGTCTTACAGTGACAGAGTAACAAGCCGCGGAAGATCATTTATTTAGAAACTGCAGATGCTGTCATCAAAAGAGGGAGAGTAATGAAAAGTAGAAAATCTTTCAGGAGAAATATTGAGACCTCTTCAACAGTGATAAATGATCCCCAAGTTTTCATATGTGAGGCCGGGTTGAGACTCACCCTCTCGCACTCAGAATGGTTCCTCAAGCACACACTCAGGTCACAGTGCAGGTAAGCGGTGGAGTAATTGATCATCTGGAAGAGACTGATGGTGAAGCTAGCCCTCTTTGACAGGACCCTGGGAAGCAGTCTAATGCCGTGAGGCTCTATAGGCAGCCTGAGGGAGTACAAATCAAACAGACGCATTAGCTTTGATAGCACGCACATTACTAAAATAATGAACTTGACAAGCGATGCAAATAGAGGTGAAATTTCTCAAACTAAAAAGCATGACAATTAAATCCTATGGATGGAGTGCTGTATGCAGATTTTTGATAGTTCTATGTTCTGATTTTCATCTTATTGATGTTATTTTGAATGATTTATTCATGCAAAAGAAAAAAAAAGAAAAAAAAAAAAGAGTTCAAAATCAAAATGTCAAACTGGATCTTGCAGTGAAATGACAGACTTCTCTCTGGTGATGTATGCCAGATTTCTCCAATCATTCTCTAATCATACGGTCCTCATAAACCCCACCTCTGACAATCGACTTAAAGCTTGCATTAAGATTTGCCTCCATCCAATCAACATCCGATGTATAGACCCCCCCGCCAGATGTAGGTCACAATAGAGAAGATCTGTTGCTACTTCTGTTACACCACGTCTTTAAAACAAAGATGCATGACAGTTTAATATTAAAAAAAAAAAAAAAGTTTACACTGCTTAAAAATAATTACAATAATACAGTAAAATATTTAGTGCAGCTGTATTGGTGATTTGAGGGGGTTTTTTTCTTATCCAATTTGAGTTACATTGCATAACTGTACATTTCCATCAGTCTGACCCATTTATGCGAATCTGCAGCCATAGTATCATTTGAATTGTAATGATTTTGATTCTGTTTATTGATTCCGATTCTTATCGATTCCCAATTTCGATTAAAACTTAGATACAAATAAACAATTTAGCAATCACACAAATAAATACAACTGAACAAAGATACGACTAAAATAAACAGTGTTTCAGTTATTCAGGTAGAAACTATAATCAAATGTAAAATAACACTGCACTTTATAAATAAAATATACATTACAAATATAGTTACAAAAGTTGTTCAGTCAAGAACAGCGTGTGATTTTTCTCTTTGTCTTTTGATTAATGTTATTATAGAGTCGGCAGCAGGAATATTAGGCTGCTGTCACTTTAAGAGCTGTACGGATCCAATATACTGTTACATATACGTTTTCTTTGTCAACTGTTTCACGTTCACTTAGATGTAACCGACTGTATTTATGAGGATATTTTGACATATTTTTGTGTGTATTTGTCCGTTTGAGTGCAAAAAAGACACAGAAGAGAACTCAGTTCAGTATACAGTATACTGAACTGAGTGATGATACAAGGGGCAACTTTTTGAGCAATGTTGCCGGGCAATGTTGCTTGGGCACTTTCCCACTGTGAATGAGCAACAAATTTATATCTGGATACGTTAGATCGGTCGTGGGCAATTTTTTGAGATCCTCCAATCAGAATGTTAGCAGCTGATCACGTGATCGGTTCGGAGATTTCAGAAAAAATTCAAACAAGATGGCGGCCATCTTAAAATACCAACAACTGTCCAATGTAATGCGTGTAATCTGTAATTAAGCCATTGAATGTTTTCAGTTAAATACTAAAAAGACGGGGCTTCTTTAACGTCTGTAGTTGCGTAGGCTGTAAGGCGTATGGCATATGAATGTAGCTTTTGACGCGATCGATGCGGGTTCGAATCCGCCTTTTGCCGAACTCGCTCTTCTCCCTTTTCCTATCACAAATCAGATTGGAAAGCATTTATTTTTTAATTAAAATGAAGAAAATATTTGAAAAGTTGAAATAAGTTGAAATAAAGTTGAAATAAACAAGTGGTTATAATAAAGTATTTATTGGGTTGGCAATAGATTTGCTCCTCTCTGATTAGTTGCTGCCAACTGTCTGTTGGCCTAATTAGTTGCCCTGTGTCTCATCAGGTTGCCTGTTGACGGCAACATTGCCCAGCAACATTGCTCAAAAAGTTGCCACGTGTATTATCACCTTGAGAGGCGGCGCTTTGGATTGTGCAGAGCACAGAAAACGGCGTGCAAGTCTTTTTTGCGCTTGAATGGTTTATAATCACATTAAAATGCGCACACAGAAACCAATAAGCAAAATCGCGTTTCTTATCTAATCGTCGGTTCTTAGAAATTTGGAACGGTTCTAAAATGGAACCTCCTCTCGATACCCATCCTCAGTGCCAATCAGCCAATCATAATGATGTCTAGGCACCGCCTCCCCTCACGTGACTGGTATGATGAAAATCCAATGAAACTACACACTGTGAATTTACATGATACAGTACACTATGTACTCTGGTATAGACTATGTATTTTAGAAGGAAAGTGTGAGCTCAAATAAAAAAAAAAAAAAAAAAATATATATATATATATATATATATATATATATATATATATATATATATATATATAAATAAAAGTGTCTAAAATTCTTAGTGCACTAAGTTTTGCTGTACTATAAACAGCATATACTGTAATGCAGAGGTATGTAAAATGGGAAGCACCGGCTGCCTCCCTCTGAACCTTTATCAGCTGTTGTTGATGTTCCCCAGGGTAATTTACAAAAATGAGTGGTTTACACACTTTTATGTTTTATATACTGTATGTACTATACATTATTTCCTTATCCAATTTATTGTTTATACCTCCCATGTCTCCCCTAAATGAGAGACAATTTTGCTAAACAAAAGCACATTACTGTACTTCCAAAATATTGAATTTTGAAAGAATTTACCTCATAGATGGTTGTTTTGATAAAAGATTTAGTACATGAATCTACTGAAAGTACACACTGTACTGTCTCTGGATATTAGTGGAAGTGTGCTATTGGCAACAGAGCCAAGACACTCACAGAAAGTTAATACTTCACACACCAGCAGGGAAACAGACATCAGCAGTTTACTGAACTGCTCTAACCACACAACTTTCAGCTCGATATAGACACATGCTTCGCCCCGGATTTTTATAGCTTTCTCAAGTTAAACAGTTTGAGGGAATGTTTCTTAGCCAATCATTATAATGCTGTTCCCCTGTGATAAGGTGACCAGTTAAAACGTAGCTGAGTCATATAAACAGGAACTAATGCTGATGTATTAAACCTTTACATAAAAACGAGGGAGATGGGATCCGTATAATCCAGCCATGCTCGGACCACATAGCTGATTTGGTACCATAATGTGAAATGTGGCCTGGTTCAAGGGCACCATGTGATTTGAGTTAATCTAAAATAACCTGAGAGGAGCACATTACCTGGAAAAAATGCAGCAGGTGGTGTTAAATTCATCAAGTCTGCCGGTGGGCGAGAGGCAGCAGGATTTTATCTCTAGGTTCACCTGGCTGTTATTTGTTTTGAGGCTGATGACGACATGCAGGTTTCCTAGGGCAGGGATGAGATCTCCGGGCATGATATCTCTCTCCAAGTTCAGACTCATCTCTGCTGTGTAGTTGCCAGTCCCGCAGATATCATCTGAGATTTGCGCCAGACTGGAAGAAGACAATCAGACGGTCAAAATCCAATTGAGTGCAGTGAAAATTAATCATGTTGACTACAGTTTATCACCATGCTGGCATCTCTGTAGATTGCATCTGTACCTGTGGAGCTAAAGTTTATTCAGTAAAGTACCATTCCATTCACAACAACAGCAGCCATACTTTTTGGAAAATTAAAATAAAATACATTAAAAATAAAAATAAAAATATTGCAATTTTCTAAACAAACAAAAAAGATAATACTGATCCAAGTGGGACACCAAAATGTGAAAAAAAAAAAAAAAATCATTATGGTTGTGTTTGCCATTTCGTGTCCCGTTAATCCCATTAAACAAAATAGTCCACCAGACAATCATATAATTTCAGTTATTTTGTTTTTGAAGTGTCACCCCCATTTTTGAGAATAGACATGAAAATGCACTATCCAAACTTAAATGATTATAATTCAAGAATGCTTTGGAGTACAGACTTAAGATTGCTTTAAAGAAGACACTCAGCAGATTACTGCTGAAGTGAAAGCACTTGAAAAAATTATAGAAGTTTAAATTTACTGTAAATCAAATGTACTATACCAAACATTTTATATCTTATAAAAACTGCTATTAAATGAAAGCCATATGTCTAACTAAGTTGTGTTCCAAATTTGAAGTTGATATCACAAAAATTGAAGCTCCTATGAGATTTTGTTTAGGCTCTGTACCAAAAATAGCCACCGGGTGTCACAGACATTCTATTGAATTTTTTTAATGCATTCTCCTGTTACAAATTGAAAAATTTCTGTCCAAATATCACTTCTATCACAAAACAGCTGGCAAATATGGAACAGTGAGACTCAGACCTTTCTGATGATATGTATTTTGTCAAGATTAGAAAAGGTTTTGACTATAAAGTACCTAAAATAAATATTTTAATATGAAACCTGGCACCACCCACTAGGGGAGGAGCTTACTAAAAGAAATTAAAGTACTGTTTCCATGGTAATACAACATCCGATTTCAAAACGGTTTTCGGAGGCTGAATTTTGAGTTTGTAAGCTTTCAAATGATACCTAATTTATGATGATTACTTAGGGTGAGCAGACGTCCCGTTTTTCCCGGGACAGTCACGTATTTCAGCTCTATTTTTAGTGTCCCGACTTATCAAGAAAAAAATCATGTTTTGTCCCGTATTTCATCTTTCCTTAAATTTCGTTACAGCTGGGTGATAATAGAACTAGTAGTAGTAGTAGTATTCTGTCACGCAAGAATAGCCCAATCAATTCGTCGTAGAACAGAATTACCATCCAATCACAATTCGTTATCGATTAGAGAAGGCGGGATAGGCGGAATCGCACTGAATGACACAAGCCGGAAGCGCTCTCGCACGCTCTCTCTCTCTCTCTCTCTCTCTTTCCTTGCGCGCGATCCCAGTTCTCTCAAAGACAGCGCGCAATCAGTTCTCCTTGCGCCTGAATGGTCAAATGCACACATAGTTGTCAAAATGTCCATCGTGTGGAGTATCTCACGTAAATACAGTTGGTTATGACCTAAGTGGATGTAAACAGGTGGGTGAAAACAGGATGTGTCAGTATACTACATCCATGGATTCAGTCTTAAAGGGACAGTAGCCTAATTAAATATTTGTCTGTCATTAATGTTAATAAAACAAGAAAAGATGTTAAATAAATGTATACATGGTAAATAAACCTACTGTATCTGAAAAACAAGTTTAATTTGCATCTCTGTCGTATTTGTTGTATTGTTTGTAATTATCTATCTATCTATCTATCTATCTATTTATCTATCTATCTATCAGCTTATTGATCTATAGCACAGCACAAATGCTAATAAATTTGTTTCTGTTCCACATTAAAAGTGATTTAAGAGTTCAGAGTCATTACCCAATGAGAGAATCGGATGATGTAACCCTCCTCTTCCTGTTTATTACTGGCAGGTCTGACACAAAATCAGCAGATCTCCCATAGTCACTTTCAGCAAATGGAGTGGTGGCATGTGAAATATCTTCACTCCCTCCCCTGGACGGTAATGAACCATTGGGGAGCAATTGTTTCTCTGTACTTGAGAAACTCAAATCTGCGTGGACAAGAGAAGCAAACTTCTCCCCAGTAACAGCAGACAACTCAGTCTGCCCAAGGTGTTTTTGTACGTCATCTGTGCCTAAACTGGACATTTCGTCAGCTGGAAAGTTTGATTGCGTCGTTTGTGAATGCTGATTTACTGCTGAGAAAAACTCGGTGTGGTCTTCAGTTAAGGTCAAATGCTCTTTATGCAACACATTCTGCATTTGAAAAAGAAACAAAGGAAAAGTTGTTCCATTGGATGATTCAAGGAGTGACGTGTTCAGGGCCCCTTCTGGTCGTGCTGCAGCTGTTGTGTGCCTACTGATGCCAGAAATTTGGCTGGATGTCATGTTCTGAGGATGCTCCTTAACATCTGATAAATTTACAAACATATGATGTGATAAAAGTGGATTTTTGTGGTTGTCTTGTCCACTTTTTTGCACTATTGCAGGCCCAATTGACACTGAAGGTAAAGCTGAGAAGGTCAGTTGTGGTTTAAACTCTGTATTCAAGTGAACAACGGGGGAAACAGATGTGTGAATTGGGTGTGAAACAATCTTGTGTGGAATTGGCGTCAACGAGGTTTGATTCATGCCTTCAACTGAAGCACTGTTCTGATCATGGTGTTTCAGAGTTGTTGGTTTAACCATGTCATCTCTCTTTTTTAAGTATGACTCAATCTGAAGTACAGATTGTGTTTGCGGTGCTTCTGTGAGAAATACCTCTCCAGGGTGAGCTTCAATGAGCTGCTGGACTGATGGGATACTGCTAACTGTGTAGCTGCCAAAAAACAGCATCACAGTCCCTCTTGGGTTTTTAAGATCTTGTTGTTTGTCGTCTAACGGCAAACCAATCTTTCCAGTTGTCAGTGTGTGATTTAAAAAGGCATACTCGCTATTACTTTTCTTAGAGATGGACAAAAGTTTTGAGAAAACTTTGGAGTCTGTTGTTGTCACAGTATTTTGTGACTTACCGAAAGGTGTTGGTAGCAGAAAGGACTTTTTTTGCGGAATTGCACGAGCATTGTTGGCAAAAGACACCCAGGGTTTTAAAAACATAGTTGTTGTAATGAAGGTCTTTGTTGTGGGTATGTTGCTGCTAGTAAGTGGGACCCTAAAATGTGACATGCTTTTGTTGATTGTGGTTGTGTTCGCCGTTTCTTGTCCCGTTAATATGCTTGAGTTCACGTTTGGCCTTTCGGATATGATGTATGGCAATTTTTGTGACACTCCATACTGTTGGTTTTGGTTAGTAGAGCTGAATTTAGCGAAGTTTTCCATATTTGTGAATCCCTTCACAGTTGCAGATGTAAACGAAGGTGGAATGGATTCATGAGCTTGAGCTGATACAAAAGGCTTTAATCTCTCTGAGGGGAAATGATTTAGAGGCTTTTGAGGCTGATGATCATTCACTTTGAAGACATGGAACACATTCTTAAGCTTTGTCAGAGGTAGAAGAGGCAATGCTGTAGATAATTCATCAAATTGATCGAGGTTTTTTGAAGTGTCTTCTTGAGGTAAAAGGGTTTGGAGAGCTGCAAGTGAACTTTGAGTCTGTTTCATGAACATTTGCTTATTTGCTATAGTTGCTTCCTCAGCGTTGGTAAATGAGGCAGTACTAAAGGCTATCAATTCATTCAGCCGAACTGGAAAATGATCCATTTTGTTATGTTTCTCTGTCACTGATACATTAGATGTTCTGGCTTCTTTGGTACAAAGATCTGACGTTTTGAGAAGAGAAGAGTTTTGAGCGACCAAAGAAAGGTCACTTTTATTCAGGCGGTGAACGAAACTGTTTGCTGAGGTTTGGAGCATTGGTTTAATTTGACGCTCTTTACTTGATTTGGTGTAAAAAATCGATTTGCTTTCTAGTGCGTTCCTCGCTGAGACAATTCTATGCATGGAGTCAGATATCAACCGTGAGACCACAAATTGTTTTGTCACGTGCATTTCGCCAGCAGCTGTTACCATGTTTGAAAAATAATTCAGCGTGGTTGCATCTGAAATCTTTGTAGGGGTCAGCTTTGAAGCAGAGAATAAAAACATTGAGTCTGGGTTCTTTAGTGACACCCCAAAGGGTTTTGGTCCATTGGTGCTGGGATTTTTGCTGCTTTTTGTCATTTTATTAACTATTACTTGGCTGGCTGATTTCACTTGTAATGGAGTATCAAGGATCAGTGAACTTGGTGAAAGCAGATTCTTCTGTTCTTTTGGCTCAGGCTCAGATCCATTTTTTGGGTTTTGACTGAGCTCAGAGGTTAAAAGCCCTAAACCCTGCAAAACTGTAAAATGCATAATGGTCGAATGATTCTTATTCAAAGATGCCTCTTCAGTATGATTCAGAGGGTTATCAGCTCTAAACGACTCCAGAGTCCAATTTTCATTCTTGTTTTCACCCTGTCTTTCCACACTCTTGTTTGACTCCCCAAGGTTATCAATTACTGCTGGATCAGAGGCTGATACCATGGGAATGTCATTTGCAGGCGAAGGAGTAATAGACTCCAAGACTCTTTGATTCTTGCTTTCCAGTGAAGCGTGAAAAAAAGCTGAGATCTTTTCCCTGCCTCCGGACAGATGAGCAGCAGGCATCATGGTGTCAT
Source organism: Ctenopharyngodon idella (assembly GCF_019924925.1). NCBI lineage: Eukaryota > Metazoa > Chordata > Actinopteri > Cypriniformes > Xenocyprididae > Ctenopharyngodon > Ctenopharyngodon idella. Next base: position 26,494,942 of record NC_067234.1, on the reverse strand, counting down.
TCATCATTGACTCAAATTCAGCCTCAGCTGAGGGATGAAGCCTTCCCTCATCATTGGAGATCAATGAGTGGTCTCCTTCAGACTGAAAAGACTTCGCTGCAGTGCCATCCTTACTCGTGGAATGTGAAACTGTACCATAAGCTAAGACAAAGCTTGGCCCATTTGAGGTAATTGCATCTTTATCACTGGTTGTGGTTGCATTTACTGTACTTGAGTGCTGCCTCTCATGTAGTGTATGGAACAAATCTGTCCCTGGAGAACTGATTACAGCCACAGTCAGGCGAGGAGGGCTTTCAGTGGAAACTTTTCCACCGTTGTCACTGGAGCTGTTTTGCTCTTCTGATGGCATAGTTATTATGAAGGTTGCACTCTCAGTTTGCAGGGACTGAAAGCCTTGCAGGTCCTCCTCCTTAGCGCTTACTGAAAAAAAGCAGAGTTGCAATTTTGCTTGTGAGATGGCTCATAAAATGCACATAAATACCTATATTGTATAAACAGTTCGAGAGGCATTAAAATTTTACGACTGAATACACACACAAAAAATGAATAGATACAGTTAAAATTACTGCATGCATAAGGATTGCTCCATAACATAGTACAAACGTGCCCTATCTCATGAATAATTCAGTGCAGTTTATTAGACCGAAATGTGTTATATGTTTTGGGAAATTATACGATCTCTGAATAGTTGTTACCGCTGGACAGAAAATTTAGAAGCACATAATTACAAAGAACGGGCTATTTTTATATTAAACTATTAGATTAAACAACATAATTGTATAAAAATTAGTTAATTTTATAGTAAACTGCAACTACAGTTTATAAACTGTAATATCTTTATTAAATCATGTCTCTAACTTGACATTTACTGTGCTGATCACAGCATTTACAGTATGTGCTCCAGCAGTCATTGAGGAAAAACTTAGTGTACATACCTGTGAGTCCAAAAATGAAAAATATGAAACTAATCCCCATACTTAATCTTCTCTCTTGGTTTCTTTTAAGCTACACATATATAACATCATAATGAAACTATACTGAGATGCACTACACAGGTTACTGTCCCAACAGAGCTCACAACACACTCTCTGAAGAAGGCTACTGTGAGCTTTACCTTGCTCTCTTGTCATTTATAAGTAGATTAGATTACTGACACGTGAACACAAGCAAGCCGAGAAAATGAAACGGATTTCTGCGTCAATAGAATCCCTCATCATCCTCATCGTGTTTGACTGTGTATAATTTTTCACGCGCGCCTCGGCTTGCATGAGCTGCTATGATAAGGTAGTATCCGAGTCATCCATTATTAAACAGATTTAAATAAAGTGTAGAGCAGTAGTTCCAACATTTTTTTCAACATAATCTTATCTAACATATACTACGTTCAAATATTGTCAAAAATTCAAGTATTGACAAAAAAGTTTTATAAAATAATAAACCTCACATTTCAGCCTTTAAACCATTTTTAACAAAATGATAAATGATTATAGGTATTATCTGAGCTCCATAAATAATTCTAGATACCTTATTATCCGAATTGTTTAGGATTTTAGAATGCACATTAGCTTATTTTCCATCAACTGGTTAAAACTTACAACCGCGCATACAAATTTGGTCTGATTTTTACACACACACAAAAAAAACAAAAACAACAACAACAACAAAAAAAAACAGACAGGCTGAATGAAAATGTAAATCATCTCTCTGACAATAGATGGCGCTTATGGAAGCATGCCCTGATTTTGCCAAGTTACACGCATTCCTGGGTCAACGTATTTTGTTAATCCTGGAACAACATTCCTGTCCAAAAATGTAATCATAACCATATCCTACCCCTAAACCTAACCCTACCCATAAGTTATCCCTATAATCAGAGGGAAATGATAGGTGAATAACACCTAACCCTGGTTGTAAGCCTAAGCTTGACATCAACTAAACTTGTCCTTCAAATCTGACTGTGTTGTTCCAGAATCAACAAAGATGTTGATCCAGGAACATGTTGCACTTGGTGAAATCAGGTTCTGCCTTATGGAACAGCAGAAATAGAGCGGATTCCCCGGTAACCACTGTGAACAAAGCATCGTTATGCTTACACTACTTTATGTAAGCAATAAGGTATGAAAGGCTGTGCTGTATTGTGAATAAGTCACAGATGAAGTGCGTTGTTAGGCACGACGCGAAGCGGACCCCTTCAGCCGTGACTTATTCACGATACAGCACTAGCCTCGAGTACCTTATTGCTTTTATAAAACGGTTACCACACAGTACAAATATTAAAGCTAGGGATGCACCGGTATCGGCCTGATACCAAGCTCATGTACTTATACTCGTACTCGTAAAAATACTCCCGATACCAAAGACCAATACCTCACGTGACGTAACTGAGTTTTTTTCTGCGCACAGAGATACCAGCGGCAGCAGCAGAAACAATGTCAGCCTCAGGGGTGTGGAAATACCTCAAAATTAATTATGACAGCCGACACATTGCGAACTGCATGCAAATCGCGCTGAATGACAGACAGAAGCGCTCTCTCTCGGCCGCGCGCGCTCTCTCTCTCCTTCTTGCGCGCGATCCCCGTTCTCTCAGACAGCGCGCGACCAGTTCTCCTTGCGCCTGAATGGTCAAATGCACAAATAGTTGTCAAAATGTCTATCGTGTGGAGTATCTCATGTAAATACAGTCGGTTATGGCTTAAGTGGACGCAAACAGGTGGGTGAAAACAGGATAGGCTATGTGTCAGTATACTACATACATGGATTCGGTTTTAAAGGGGGAGTAGCCTAATTAAATATTTGTCTGTCATTAATGTTAATAAAACAACAAAAGATGTTGAATGAATGTGTATATATATATATATATACACATATATATATATATATATATATATATATATATATATATATATATATATATATATATATATACATATATATATATATATATATATATATCATGAAATAAAATTTCTCATCTCATGGTCATATTGCCCACTACTAGTCCCATATTCCACCATGAGAAATCTGGTCACTAGGTTGTGTTTACATTGGTTCACAGTGTTATGTTATAAACATCTGTTCTGTAATATTTGTTTAGCACTTTTTAAAAGGCAGGTTAAAAAAGACTTGATTGTTTTAATTATTTTTTTATTATGACTTTAATAATTATGCCCTTTGAAGGTCATTGGACATTGTGAAATTTGTGCTTTAAGTTTGTGACAAGCACATAAAAATTATTACTTTTTTTCATTGGAGTAATAATAAAGAAGCTGTCTTACATTCATTAGTCTCACTGTGTTGTACTTGGAAAACTGCCACATTACCCAAAAAAAAAAAATAATAATTAATTAATAAATGTATAGGCATCGGTATCGGCGAGTACCAGAAAAAAAGTATCGGTACTCGTACTCACATTTACATTTAGTCATTTAGCAGATGCTTTTCTCCAAATCGACTTACTCTGTCCTTAAAAAATGGTATTGGTGCATCCCTAATTAAAGCCAAAAGTATGTATCAATGCAACTTTCATGAAGTAAACTTTTAATAAAAGCCTTCCTTCCACAGGAAAAAATAGTCCCTGACCGTGAACAGCAACAGAAGTTTCATTATTACGGCATTAGATGGCAGCAAAGACTGTCTTCGTGAGTTTGTCAGTCAGTAATGAAGACTTTTACATTGAAAAGACTGAATTGTTGTGAACATGGAACAAGACGCAAATGACAAATGCTTTGACTAGCGCTGTCAGTCACGGGAAAACCCCTTAACTGTTAAAAGGACAAGATAATACATTGGACATTTAAACAGATTTTTTATTATGAACATAGGACTGACCTGAAGGATAATGCTAAATCTGAATGCAGGTAATAAACTCACTCACTTGATCTCTTTCTCACAATACTCTTCTACATAGTAAGCTTAAATTCAGTTTACGTTGCTAAGAGTGGTTGCTAAGGGTGTTGTGTAGTGATACATAGAACCGTTGGGTGAAGCGGTCATAGCCGTGTCTTTTCGTGGATAAAACACAGCTATTGACCAATCAGAATTAAGGACAGGAACTAACCGTTTTATAATAGACATTACATGGAGGTAAGAAAATGTCATCGAACTTTTCTCAAGGGAGTCAGTTTCCTTCAGAATTTTTACACAAAACAAAGCCTATGCTGCATGTGGCGCCTGCATGAGACTGTTGCTAACTTTGCTTAATGTTGGACAAGTCACTTTTTCAAATGTGTATCACTAACCGCCAGGAATTGTACAAAAAACTGTATTTTTCAGGCTGGATCAAGCTAATGTGCATGCGCAGTCCTAAATGCATGTCTCTTGTGCCTCATTTCGGAGGCGCACATCTGACTGTTTCTATAGGAACCGGAGCTTTTAACGGCCGCTGCATTGATGCGATGACTTTACCAATCGGCGATTGGCTCTTATTTAGAAGGCGGGACTTATTCCGCCATATTGTGCATTGCACTTTCTCCCATTCAAAACAATACGAGAGACGCGTCTGGTGTTACTCTATAGTCTTTGGTTATATCAAAGAGCTTGTAGTTGTTTCAGTTCATTTTCAGATGAGTTTACACATTTCCTCAGGCAGAAATATTAAAGCATAGTCTAATCCACTCTTGGTCAATAATGTAAATATGTTTGCCAAGAACTACAGACAGGTAGAAATTTACCCCAGTCTGCTCCACTGTTCACTGGTTGAAAGGTTTATAAGTCCAAAGAAAAATGTCACTGAGGGGTTAGTTATGTCTTTAATATAAGAATGAATATATGGCTAAAAACTCATCTCTTCTCTGAGCACTTAACTGTATCCTGCTGACTCTTCAAATGTCTTACTCATTTGTAAGTTGCTTTCAATAAAAGTGTCTTCTAAATAAATAAATAGAAATGTAAAAATATGATATAACAGAATCCCATCCCACTTGGTAGCTGTGTGGAATGCCAAAATGTTTAATGTATTTACCATATCTTGTTCTGGCTAATCAAAAGAGCCTGGAAAGGGTCTTGCTAATCAAAGGCTAACTGAAAACAAAAAGAAAGGTAAAATGTTTGATTTCTTATCAGATTTGGTCATATAGGCACAGAACAGAGTTTCCATAAACAAAGCTGTTTCTGCCAATAGAATGGGGTCCAAGGTCACACTTTTAAGAGCCCTCCAAAATAAAACTGGGAACCGGGAATATGCTATTGTTAAAATACTATTGTAATTATTATTATTAAAATACTAAATATCATACTATTATATAAAAAAAGTGATTAGTAATTAGTGATAATTCTGCAAAAAACTATTTTGTCAGTGGTCAATTGACATCAAAGTTGACTAATCATCCAAAACTTGGGTGCTTACATTAAAGGGAACGAAAATTATGCCATCATTTACTCACACACATCTTTCCAAAATTGTATAAAGAAGATATTTTGAAGAATGCTGGTAGCTGAACAGTGTTGGGCCCAAAATACCAGAGACATTCTCAAAATATCTTCTTTTTTGTTCCACAGAAGAAAGAAAGTCACACAGATTTGATGACAGCATTTTTTGGTGAACTACCCCTTTAAGTTAAACAAAAGTTAGCATAACTACAAAAATTTGCTTACAGCACATTTAAGGATGCTCTGGGACAAACCTGAAGTGTTAATATTACATATTGCAGTCTGTTTCTGAAATCTTTTCCCAAACCCTGGATTACACTGTCAGCCTCACTTCTGCTAAACCCATTTGAATTGTAACAATTTTACTTTTTTCTCATTACATCATCAAATGCTTTCTAACGCTATCAAGTCTGCAAAGATGAGCAGGCTTTAACCATAATAATCTTCAAATGCAGTTTTTATTCTTTTTATTTAACACATGAAAGCTACCATTAATCCATTTATCAGCAAACAGGGAGAAAAATGTAATCAAGGCAACACACTTCCCAAGTAAGTCATTTGGGATGAAAGGAAATTGAAACGTTTCGAATATCGTCCCGGGGCAACATGTTCTCTACAACAGCAGATAACAGAGTCACATGTCAATGTGAATTCTCTCTAATTAAAATGAACACAGGAAACAGCTGCATAATCAAGATAGGCCTTAAGGCATGACAGTAATTTGTGGCCTCACTTAAGATGAGCATCTTAAGCTGTGAACCAAAGGACAGCATTCATCTGTATGTGTGTGTGTGTGTTTGCAAGCGTGTCCTGAGTTATGGGATCATTTATTGAGGAACCGAATGTGGATAGTGGCTCACGTGATCAATCTCACACAGGAATGAAGGATTTCTAAACCATGAAGCTCCCTGAGTTTCTCCATGTGCCTGAAAAAAAAATCAAAACAAAGATTTATCAAACCAACAGAATTAGGTTCTTTCTCATTTTGACCACACAATGTATTCTGAACAACCAAATATAAAACCAGAGCTAAGAATATGAAATGCAAACAAGCATGAAAACGTCAGCCAGTTTGCTCTGCATATAAAGCAGTTTCATCGGTTATGTGTAATATTTTTGGCAGTGTCTGTACCCTCCACTGTTTTCTGTCTAAAATGTCTTTTTTAGGCTGCACTCTGATCTCAAAGGTTTGAAATCTAACTGTAAAGACTCATGCTCGGAGGAGCGTTACCTCTGAGAAGTTGAAAGCTCATCAAAGTTGAATGCCATAAGATTCCTACTCCTCTTTGTTGGATTGTCCTTGTTAGATGCTGACTGGGAGAATAAGATGCCTCAAAAACACTTAACTAACAGAGCTACTTCTCTGAAGCCTGATCTTGTGAACCCTTCATAAATTAAAGATGAAGGGAAAAAACCTGATAGTTCTTTATGTCAATAAAAGCACAAAGGTGCAATCGGTAAATATTTAAAGAAACTCTCACATCTGTAAAAGTGCTCTTTAACAGCCATAAAATGAGACGAGAATATAAACTAATGTCAAATGCAACAAACAAACACATCAATTAGGATGCCTTGCTTATGCCCATAAACTGTAGACCTGACATTTTTTAATTCATTATGCATTCAGACAGTTCATCATCTTGTTGAGGTTAATTATGAGGAGGCATTATCTTTTCACCTTCATGTATCCCAGAGTATCACTGTGTATATAAGTACATTAGCATGAATGTTAATCAATATAATGCAGCTGACTGCAAAAGGCAAGTCAGAATTAATTATACCTGGGTTCTATTTTGCATAGCTTCCCAAGAGTGATGGCTGCGTTCTGCCGAACGGCTGCTCTTTTGGCGTCTCCGGCGCTGTGGCGTAGCAGCAACGGCACGCAGTCTGTGCCCAGGAGGCCACTGGCAGCTCCATCCACTTCTAAGCAATGGCCCATACACAAAGCTGCGTTCCCCACCACCAACTCGTCAATGCCGCCCAGGAGTTTTCTCAAAGTGTGCAGCCCTGAATGAATAAATGTGTGTAGCACACAAAGTCACCATAAGGCCACAGAGCTTAAAACATCTTATTGAATCCAATCCTCTGCCTCCCTGGCCCTCAGAACTCACGTTTGTCAAGCTTAACCAGCTCCTCACAAGCCCGTGGGATTGAGGCAGTACAGACTGTCAAGGCTTTAATGGAGTATCTGGAGCTCATCTCTCCTCCTACCTGACCGGACAGACACACAAGCAAAATTCAGTTAAATCTCTACAATTGCAATTGCAATACTCCGCTTTAAAAAGAAGAAGAAGAAGAAGAAAAACAATACAGCTGGTCACCAGAATACAAGAATGTGAAACGGAGGCAGCCAGCAAAGTTACATTCTTTATAAAGATAGATAGATAGATAGATAGACAGACAGACAGACAGACAGATAGATAGACAGATAGATAGATAGATAAATAGAGCAAGACAGAATGATAGACAGAACAACAGACAGATAGAATACATCAGTTAAACAAATCTCTGAATAAAACCCTTGTCTATTTACATTAAAAACATTGCAGTCCAGTAAAATATGTTTAATAGTCATTGTAGTTTGACATGGAAGGCATGATGGTGGTTCTTCACCTTTTAATAAATAACCATGTGCAAGTCTTGTATGACCTAAATGGCATCTAGTAAAAACAACTTGATCATACCTAGATTTGAAATTAGTAAAAAAACATTCTTCTTATATTAGGACTTATTTCGTGTAACTTATTTCCTTTGCATTTATCCTATTCCACCTGCCACACGTTATTAATATAGGAGTTTATTACTGGTCTGAGATAAGAGGGTGGAATTTGACACTCTGAAATATTCAAGTTGAGAGCATCCTTTGCAGTGATGTCTGCTTTCTTGTTACCAGATAAACCAATATGACCTGGAACCCAGCAAAAAAAGATACTGAAATTTTTCTTGTGTAAAAGATCTACTTTAGCTAATATATTTATAATTATGGGATGATCAGTCTTTACAGATTCCAGTGCCTGAAGGCAAGATTGAGCCTGTGAACATTAAGAAATTTAGTTCTTGTCCATTTTCTGTATTTTCCAAAGCCAATAGTAAAGCATGAGCTTTAGCTGTAAAGATAGACCTTTGTCCTGGGATTCTCATGCCATGACATCGAACTCAAATTTTTGCTGCTGCCGATACACAATTATCTGCTTTGGATCCATCTGTTAATACAGGTCAATGGAGAGGAAAATTGCATCTTAACTCCAAAAACGTCTGTCGATATTCATGATGATATGTTGTTGCCTTTTTCTGTTGATTGACAGACAGAACAACAGACAGAAACACAGACAGCCAGATAGATACGTAGATAGATAGATAGATAGATAGATACACAGAAACAGACATAGATAGAGCGAGACAGAATGATAGACAGATCGACAGAACTACACAGATAGATAGATAGATAGATAGAGATAGATAGATAGATCAATAGACAGACAGACAGATTAACAGACAGACAGATAGATACATAGGTAGATACATAGATAGATAGATAGATCAACAGACAGACAGATAGATTTTTCCTTTTTCTGTTGATTGACAGACAGAACAACAGACAGAAACACAGACAGCCAGATAGATACGTAGATAGATAGATAGATAGATAGATACGCAGAAACAGACATAGATAGAGCGAGACAGAATGATAGACAGAACGACAGAACTACACAGATAGATAGATAGATAGATAGATAGAGATAGATCAATAGACAGACAGACAGACATAGATAGATCAATAGACAGACAGATAGACAGACAGATAGACAGAAAGATAGACAGATAGATAGATAGATAGATAGATAGATGATAGATAGATCAATAGACAGACAGATAGATAGATAGATATAGATTTTTCCTTTTTCTGTTGATTGACAGACAGAACAACAGACAGAAACACAGACAGCCAGACAGATACGTAGATAGATAGATAGATAGATAGATACACAGAAACAGACATAGATAGAGCGAGACAGAATGATAGACAGATCGACAGAACTACACAGATAGATAGATAGATAGATAGAGATAGATCAATAGACAGACAGACAGACATAGATAGATCAATAGACAGACAGACAGATAGACAGACAGATAGACAGACAGACAGACAGACAGACAGACAGACAGACAGAAAGATAGACAGATAGATAGATAGATAGATAGATGATAGATAGATCAATAGACAGACAGATAGATAGATAGATATAGATTTTTCCTTTTTCTGTTGATTGACAGACAGAACAACAGACAGAAACACAGACAGCCAGACAGATACGTAGATAGCTAGATAGATATAGATACACAGAAACAGACATAGAGCGAGACAGAATGATAGACAGATCGACAGAACTACACAGATAGATAGATAGATAGATAGATAGAGATAGATATATCAATAGACAGACAGACAGACAGACAGACAGATAGATAGATAGATAGATAGATTCGATGTAAACAAAGGATGAACCAGGTTATAAATAAAATAAATAAATAAACTAATTATTTAAATTAAATTTGGGTAATTTTGGAAATTTAGCTTCTGGGCTGAGAGTCAGTAATAATTTATAATCCACTGATCCTCTGCTGGGCAAAGAAGATCTTTTCAGTAGAGATTTGTTTAAATTTAAATGTAAAATATTTAGATTGCCAATTTAATGCAAGGGGTATAATCTCTACCATCTCCAATATCTAATTATATCTCATTTAATTTGACTTTACTTCCTTACAGACACTATTTCGAACACTAAAAACCATAGTCTCTACCTTCAGAATCTTCAGCAACTTCTTCACTATTCCATTCCGCACAACTTCCTGAGTGGCATCAGAAGACATAGGGAGGAGAACACTCAGCAAACCTGCAGCTCTCTGAAGTCAAAGACAAAACAACATGTTTGATACCACAACTCCCATCATTAGGAAACATAGAACATTTCAAAAGGATTAGCAAAACCCAAGCAAACAACCTGGAACCCGATTTACATAGACAGAGAAAATAGTCCCCAAGCTAAGGCCTGTGGCTGCTTCGGTAATCACTTTGTAAATGCTTCAGTGCATGCGAAATTCTTCTCTTGGGGATGTTAGGCATCTAAGGACATCCATATATTTAAACTTCCATTTTTGATCTTGTAGAACCCATATGTGTAAATGTTTTGTAGGGATGCTCTAGAGAGGCGAATACGCAGGGTTCCACAACAACCCACATCCTGCAGAATGAACATTTTAATAATTAATATGCAGAAATCTACAGTTCAAACGTTCTGGCGGCTCCCATCATCAGGGGGTGGGTTAAAGCTCGCTTTGGCCTTGGTAAAACGAATTCAACTCACTGTGATGACGCCTCCAGAGGAATCGCTCAGCAGGTCCATGCACCTGCTGCTGGCCAGAACAGCGTGCTCCTGTGTGTCAAAAGACAGCCAAAAAAGCATTCTCTCCAATTTTCCTTTGCTGTTTCAGACATGATTGCAACATATGGAGAGGAAAGGCACTAGCAGAACATTCTGCCAATCCTTTGGCTACAAAAGTGCTTGATGTGTTGGATGAGGGCTGGCCCACAGCCCGGCATATTAAACTTCCTGCTTTACCTGGACAACTTGAGAGGGATTTGAGGCTAAGTTGATCATCAAACCCAGGAGGGGATAGAGGACACTTCTACATTCACAGGCGACGCACCACTCCTGCAACCAAAACAGAGCTTTATCTTGACAGTGCCGGAAATTAAATTCATGTCCTTTCACAGTTTTAGCGTCTGTGGGAAAAGGCTGTTTCACAGCTCATGCAACAAGATAGCAAAAGGAGCTTAGAAACAAACCCTTAGAATCAAAATTCACAGTGCAAGACATCATACATAATTCAGCAATGTTCAAGGACACAGAGTATTTGGGAGCTTGGTTGTGATGTAAAAGGGTTATCATCTCCAAGCTTACCATTGCTTGAAGAGCGCATTTCCAAAATTCTTCACGTCCTGCCAGCTTTTTATTGATGACATCATCCAGAGCCATGCTCCCAATCACAGAAATCACAGAAGCCAGGATCTTGTGGTCAGCTGTCATGATATTAGACTAATTTTTTGGAAAGAAAGAAAGAAAGAAAGAAAGAAAAGAAAAAATAATAATATTTGTATTCAGGAAAGATGCATTAAATAAATCAACACTGACAGTAAAGAAATGATTCTTGAGGGAAATCAGCATATTAAAATGATTTCTTAAAGGATTAGTTCACTTTCACATGAAAATTAGCCCCAGCTTTACTCACCCTCAAGCCATCCTAGGTGTATATGACTTTCTTCTTTCTGATGAACACAATTGGAGAAATATTAATAAATATCCTGACACATCCGAGCTTTATAATGGCAGTGAGCGGGACCAACGAGTATGAGCTGAAGAAAGTGTTTCCATCCACATCCATCCATCATAAATGTGTGCTCCACGTGGCTCCGGGGGTTAATAAAGGCCTTCTGAAGCGAAGCGATGCGTTTGTGTAAAAAAAAAAAAAATCCATATTTAACAAGTTATGAAGTAAAATATCTAGCTTCGGCCAGACCGCATTCCGTATTCAACGTACGAAAAAAACGGAACTGGCGTCACAACAGTTAAGCTTTTTCCGTAAGTTGAATAGGGAAGGCGTAGGATGTACCGTAAGCTTTTTGAACTGCGAGAGTTTTACACTTTTTTCGTAAGTTGAATACAGAATGCGGTCTGGCGGTAACTAGATATTTTACTTCGTAACTTTTTAAATATGGATTTTGTTTTACACAAACGCATTGCTTCACTTCAGAAGGCCTTATTATTAACCCCCCGGAGCCGTGTGGAGTACGTTTATGATGGATGGAAGCACTTTCTTCAGCTCATACTTGTTGGTATCGCTTACTGCCATTATAAAGCTCAGATGCTTTAGAATATTTATTAAAATATCTCCGATTATGTTCATCAGAAAGAAGAAAGTCATATACACTTAGGATGGCTTGAGGGTGAGTAAAGCTTGGGCTAATTTTCATTTGAAAGTGAACTAATCCTTTAAGGATCATGTGACATTGAAGACTGGAGTAATGGCTGCTGAAAATTCAGCTTTGCCATCACAGGAATAAATTACATTTTAAAATACATTAAAACAGAAAACTGTTATTTTAAAATGTGATAAATAATATTTCCCAATTTTACTGTTTTACTGTATTTTTTATCAAATAAATGCAGCCTTGGTGAGCAGGAGACTTTCAAAAATATTTTTAAAAATCTTACAGACTCCAATCTTTTGAACGGTATTGTAAATTAATTATCTAAAAGCTAATTATGTCATTAGTAGGACACAAATTTAATGATTATGAATTGTAATTATTAATACAGGTAAGAAAGAAGAAAGTTTTTCTGTGTAACAGGATAAGTACACCTTCTAACTTTATAATAAGACACAAGAAACAGCTCTCATCATACTAGTATTCATATGACAATTACTAATTCTAATCATATCAGTAAGTGGATGTCTACATGGATTGTAATCTTTGTTACACTGAAGTGCAGCAGCATATTTGCTTTTTCTGAAGATTTGGGTTCTTTTGCTGCCAGAAGACTGCAGTTTGGTAAAATAATATCTTGGTACGGCTTAAATCAAAACTAAATAGACTTCTTAGCATGTGGAGTCAACCTTCAGAAAGAGAGTTTTGGATAGCATAATATAGTCAGACAGAAGACATTTCAATGCTAAGATGTATTAAGGGTCTTTGATCAATAAGAAAAAGTTTCTTTAGTAATTATGTGTCTTCTAGTTATAATGGCAGCAATGTACAATCCTGTTCCAAAATGTCTGATAAATCAAACAATAAAGTATTAGAATGTGATATTATGATTTAGAATATTATAATTATTAAGAGGATGATTATATGTTTCATAATACATCACCAGCAGATGTTCAAGAGGAAGGGCAAAAACTGCTGTGAAATTCTCCCTTGACTGAATCTTAAATCTGAAAAAGATAAACAACAACAAAATTATTAAATAAAGAAATGAGCTACTTAACAAGAATAAAGCTCAACAGACTAAAATCCTCAGATAACCCTCTCGCTGTAATGCGCAAAGAGCCGTGGGGGCAAAAGATAAAAATGCGTTATAATGTGGTGGGCGCTGATCCAAGCAGATCTATGGTTTCAAATCTCATGTTGGTGACGGCCCACGTACAACACAAGGCAAGACCAATATGGCTAACCATCCTTATCTAGAAACAAGAGAGCAGCTTGAATTCACTGAACACTTTTCATTGACTATCCATCAAACTGTTACGCCATTCTCATTTCCTTTTGTGCATGAAGTGGCTGCTTAATTCCATCTCCTGGTCACCGGGAGCACCATTCTCTATCTGTAAGGTGGTGAATGACTAGAAACGGCAAAAAGCTGATCTCTCTCACAGAGATAAATGGAGGGATTTGTGAATGTGATGGATTGTTTTGTCTTAAATGTGTTCACTTCGCGTTCTCAAGGGACCTGGGCTGTTGAGCTGAATGAATTTGAATGTGTCTCGATTTAATACGTGCAAGCGACTATGATGTATGGGAATCTACTAGACTCTCAGGTGGGCTGTGCCCAAGATTTTGGAAAAAAAGGTCAGTTTCGCTGTCTCTCTCACGGGCATTCATATGGTAAGAGCAACTATATTGATTGTGCATACTTATTTTCTGCAGCCAAGTTCTTCAGAACTGTCAGCGCCGACGCGGAGCTCGTATCACGGCAAACACAGCTCATCAGGTTCTCTGCCATTCTACAGGAGACAGAACGAATTCATTATGGGCTCATTAAAAGGACTTTAATAAAACATGCTAAAAACAGTAGGACGCCTTCTGCATGCTAGCTAATTAGTTGAATCACAGATATCGTAGGAAAACCACACTTAAATCTATCTCCTGCTCTAGTTTGTAGAAAACGCAGAAGGTTAAGATGAAATTTACATCAAAGTGGAATTAAATAATTACTAGTAAATATTGTAAAAGCAATACATATATATTACCATGCACTTTTTGATATAATGAATTAATTATGCTGTTTAAATATTCAATTAAGCGACGCAAGCAATTATTCTAACAGTACATAAAAGGAAAAAACATTACTTTTACGAGATAAAAAATGTATCTGTATAAACATGGAGTGTCTTTAAAGTAGCGCCTAAATGCTGAGTAATTAATGATATGTGATTTATTACTTATTAATTATGTTCTGAGTATGTATTTTTATCTTTACCCCTGATCTAAAACGATCTTTACCATGACAGTATTTCTTAGCAGTGTGGCACGCCAATCCATTTTGTTTCACATAATTAGTCCCGTCTAAATGGCTCATTTAACCTCATATGTGTTATGTTGTAAGTAATTAATTCATGGCACATCATTTTGTAAACTGTGATGCAATGCATTCAATATGACACTGAAAATACTGTACGTACTGGCATAAATTAAGGTTGCCGATGAGCACGTCCCTTCCGTGCTGCGTTTGTGAGTACAAGCTGAGCAATTCCAGGCTTTCCTTCTGTATTTCACATATTGGTGATGCCAACAGCTGGACCATGTGTTGTCTGGTAACAGGACACTCCATCAACAGCTGTTGGTTCTGCTCTGGAAGGAACACAATTATGATAAGGGTTTAATAAAGACAAACGCAAATGTAAGTGACCAGTTAATGAGATTACACCTGAAGGGCACAAAGCACTTAGTAAAGAGACTTTTAATGTGGGAGGCAATAACCATTTCACTGCTAGCAGGCAAGAACAGGATAAATTGATATTGACTTGAATTAAGACAATTTCACAAATCCTCATTCTGTGGGGAGTAGAACCAGAACAAATGTTGTCGATACATTTTAAGTTTTCCAGAGAAAGAGTTTAAAAGGATAAACAAGAAATGTGCAAATGGGATTGCTATTTTTTCCTCAGCAATAGCGTCTTTCATTTTCAAGGTCTTTGAACAAGATTCATATGCTCACGTGATGCATTTCATCTTACCGTTTCCAGTGCAAACTGTCCTCCATAGTTTGACCACGGACATGCATAGATCCACTGTATACGGATCTTCTGAATTCTGTGAAAGACAGCTAAATACAGAAAGGGAAAAACTATAATACAGTAAACACACTTCAGTCATGCACTGTAGACCAAATGGAGTTAAAGGGATAGTTCACCCAAAAACATTTTTTGCTTTGCATTCATTTTGAATGGATGTCCTCTTCCACTGCAAATGCATGAAAAAGAACGACATTCTTCAAAAATTGCGTTCCATGTAAGAAATAGTCGTACGGGTCATTGTTGTTATTGTTAACTAAAACTGAAAATATTAAAAATAGTTTTTGTTAATTGAAATAAAGCATAAATATTAGATGAAAAACTTACACTTACAAAACTTAAATGAAAAGTAGAAATGTTGCTTTGTCAGCTAACTAAAATAAACTAAATTTAAGTTAAAGTGCTAAAACTCAAATTAAAAATTAAAGCTAAATAGAAATATTAAAAACCTTATAAAAATGGCAAAAGCACATAACAAATTTACTAAAACTGAAATGAAATGAAAACTGAAAATATTTAAAACATTAATCATTTAAAATATTAATAAGTACTTTAATAGTATATAAAGGGTACAGGTTTGGAACGACCAGTTGTCATGTTCATGTTTAGTCAGTGTCACCTTCATGGACTTTTAGGGGCTGTTTACATGACACCGTTTTCAACTAAAAATGTAAAACTTTGCTATTCATTTACATGACAATGGCGTTTTGGGTGCCTGAAAACGCAAACTTTTGAAAACAGGTTTCAAAGTGCAGGTTTTTGAAAACGGTCTACGTGTAAACAACAAAAACGCAAATCTGTGAAAACGATGACATCGTGCGCAACATGTTCAGTTTATAGTGTTTCATCGCCATCTAATGGCCTGACAGTAAAATACAGCATTTTTTTTTTTGTCGTTTTCGCTGATCCGTGTAAATAGGATCGTTTTGACAATGGTGTCCTCTGTACGCGGAAAACTGAAAAGGAAAACTTCTCCGTTTTAAGCATATCGTTGTCATGTAAACGTACCTTTAGTTTGTTTGTCTTCAGTCACGTTTCCTTTGTTATATTTTCCCGCCACTCATCAGTCACATGGACACTAATCCTCCACCATAGCTGCTCATCATTTACTTTGTTATCTCTGTGTATTTAATTCCCGTTTTCAGTCTTCAGTTGTCGTCGATGTTTGTGTTTTGCTGCACACTTTTATGCCTGTCTAACTTTTGTTTAAATAAACCAAGTTGAGATTTAGATCCTGTCTTCAGTCCTTCATCCTCATCTTGAAGAAAGTTGCTTTTAAAAGTACAATATTGCGTTACTCACTAAAAGCTAACTAACTGCGTTACTTAGGTTTTTTTTTTTTTACTTTAAATTATTAGTTCAGCCTTCATTTCACTGTTTTTATTCATTTTGTGGAATACAGAATCTGTTTTTGTGGAAGCGAGATTAATAAATACCTTTTCACATTTAGTCTAGAACTACAATAACCATCATACAATAACCATGTTCACACAACACCTCTGCTCCTCACTTCCGATTTCTCTTAACATGGGGACAGGAGAGGTGTTAGTAAATAAAACAAAGTAACTTGCGTTGCTTATATGAAAATGTAACCCAGATATTTTGTTGTAAATTTAAAAGTAATTTTTACTTTTCTTGTTACTTGAAAAAGTAATCTGATTACATTACTCAAGTTACTTGTAATGCGTTACCCCCAACACTGGGAACGACGTGACACTGATGAAATAATGGAAGAATTTTCATGTTTGGCTGAACTATCCCTTTAAACAACCATGTTTTATAGACTAGAGACCACATGTGTGCAAACTGTATGAAACAAACACACCAAATCTCGCAAACAAACCAATCAATCATTGTCAAACATAGATAAACCCTTTCAATTTCATTCTGCTGTGGAAAAGTAAATTCCAACACAAGACATGATTACACAGCAGAGCCAGATTACACATCTGTGGTTTAAATGTATTCAAATTAGTCAATTAATTTTAATAGCACATTTGGTTGGAACAAGACAACCGATAAGGGGTGAAAAAGCTGCTTGATAAATGATGAAGAAGCAATCAATCATACACACTGGATTATGCACACTTTATAATACTACAGTAACTACTATGCACAAAGCTTCAAATTCAATTAATTTAAAAATACAACTTCTAGAGACCCTTACACAGCCATTTTCAAATGTTGAAAGTACATTCTGACCACAAACTGTCAGGTTCACTTCTTTAGTAACCTTACCTTCTTACAATGTTATTGCCATTAATGATACTGAAGCCATTGTTTAATCTGAATAATGTCTGCCCAGTACCTGTGAGGGACACCAGATAAGGTCAGTGTTAGTAGGTGTGTAGTGAGAGCCATATATCAACACTAAATCACAGTAGCCAGCCTCAGACACACAATACGCTTCGTTCAAGGGCAAAAGAGCGTACAAGGAGAATAAACAAAAGCTCATCAAGAATAAGAGAGCACTGCCTTATCTACACAAAAGCAGTGTTCGTTCTGAGGAAATACTAGAAATGAGTTCACAAAGAGGCATTCAGGTATCCCACCTGTACAAAACATTGGCACAAAGCTTTCAGTTTTGGAGAGCTTTCAAGATTATGCTTCACAATGCACAGGCCCATATTTTACTTTGCAGAATACTTCTGACACTTTAAATAGCTTTAAAGAGAGGATTTCTGTTGGAAAGGACTGCAGAATATAAAGAAGGAAGCCAAATTCAAAGTTAAAAGTTCGATTTAGCATGTAGTTTTTATAATGTTACCTTGATAAGGTAACTTAATTTGAAGTATAACACAAACATTAACACTGATTATCTCTTCATCACGGCACCTGTTAGTGGGTGGGATATATTAGGCAGCAAGTGAACATTTTGTCCTCAAAGTTGATGTGTTAGAAGCAGGAAAAATGGGCAAGCATAAGGATTTGAGCGAGTTTGACAAGGGACAAATTGTGATGGTTAGATGACTGTGTCAGAGCATCTCCAAAACTGCAGCTCTTGTAGGGTGTTCCCCGTCTGCAGTGGTCAGTATCTATCAAAAGTGGTCCAATGAAGGAACAGTGGTGAATCGGCGACAGGGTCATGGGCGGCCAAGGCTCATTGATGCACGTGGGGAGCGAAGGCTGGCCCGTGTGGTCTGATCCAACAGACAAGCTACTGTAGCTCAGATTGCTCAAGAAGTTAATGCTGGTTCTGATAGAAAGGTGTCAGAATACACAGAGCATTGCAGTTTGTTGTGTATGGGGCTGCATAGCCGCAGACCCGTCAGGGTGCCCATGCTGACCCCTGTCCACCGCCGAAAGCACCAACAGTGGGCACGTGAGCATCAGAACTGGACCATGGAGCAATGGAAGAAGATGGCCTGGTCTGATGAATCACGTTTTCTTTTACATCACGTGGATGGCCAGGTGTGTATGCGTCGCTTACCTGGGGAACACATGGCACCAGGATGAAGTATGGGAAGAAGGCAAGCCGGCGGAGGCAGTGTGATGCTTTGGGCAATGTTCTGCTGGGAAAACTTGGGTCCTGCCATCCATGTGGATGTTACTTTGACATGTACCGCCCACCTAAGCATTGTTGCAGACCATGTACACCCTTTCATTGAAACGGTATTCCCTGGTGGCTGTGGCCTCTTTCAGCAGGATAATGCATCCTGCCACAAAGCAAAAATGGTTGAGGAATGGTTTGAGGAACACAACAACGAGTTTGAGGTGTTGACTTGGCCTCCAAATTCCCCAGATCTCAATCCAATCGAGCATCTGTGGGATGTGCTAAACAAACAAGTCAGATCCATGGAGGCCCCACCTCGCAACTTACAGGACTTAAAGGATCTGCTGCTAACATCTTGGTGTTAGCACACCTTCAGGGGTCTAGTGGAGTCCATGCCTCAACGGGTCAGGGCTGTTTTGGCAGCAAAAGGGGGACCAATACAATATTAGGAAGGTGGTCATAACGTCATGCCTGTATATTGACTCAAGATCAGAACCGAGCAGACAAAAACTGAAAGGTAATGCACGCGTTCACTAACAATATCTAAAAGGCATGCGCCTGTGTTTGCGATAGGACTGTGTCTGTCCTCTGTGGCTGATCATGAGGATTAGTTTCCTCATCATGAACTGCAAATGAACCGCAGAGCAGAATCAATGAGCCCTCTGCAAAAAATTCCTCACTACTATCCTCTCTGTATCGATCTGAAGTGCAAGAAATACTGCTCTGGGTGCTGGAACAACACTGGGTAAACCGAAGGCATATTTCACACAAATCTGAGGTTCAACACTGCCGTAAACATTTGTTCATCCTACCAAAAAAACTTCTGGAGTTCAGTGACAATTAAATAATAAACAAGAAACAACAGCAGCAGCATCAAAAAAAACAAAACAAAGGACTCTGAATTAATCATGTGAACTTACAGTCTTTAATAGCCTGTGAGAGCAGCTCCAATCCACCACAGTAGTAAAGATTGATCTCATTGGGTCTGTCGAGCTTCTTCAGCAGCTCTAGTACTGCCGTGGCCTGTTCTGTTCCCGCTTGTAGCTCTTCCCAAGCTTCCTTTTCCTGGAGAGCCACCTTCTCTCCCAAATCCACTTGTCTCAGATAAGCTATTGCAATATAAATGTAATGTGACTGCTCCATGAACATACTTCTTTTTTTTGCAAATTCATGTGGAAATACTCTATTAAAATGCATAGAATGGAAATCCATAATGTCATTATTCCTCTCCAAAAGTTCAAAATGAATGTAAATGAGCAACTAATGGTCTAAAAACTGCTGCTGTAAGCATGTAAGGCTTTCTACAAGAAAATGTTCTGGGGGAGAGCATGAGAGAGACTCATGTAAAAACTATAAGTGAACTCAGTTTATTCTGGTACTGCTGAGAGATGCTTGAAAGTACATATTTAAACAGATACAAAAAGCTAACTAATAACAATGCTAGTCCTACTCTGCTGCCAAAGCATGGATCTAAAGTCTAAAATATTGACATTGTCTTCCCTTGCCTCAGATCTTCACAGCATTTTTGGATCATACCTTTGACCATGGTTTCCCGCTGTGGCTCTATCTCCAAAATCTTTCGATAGCAAATCCTAGACTGAAAGTGAAGCAAAAACAGCAGGATAAAAGGAGAGGTGTCAAATAAGGTGAAGAATATAAGTGTAATCCAGCTTTAGACTTGAAAGGACAGAAGGACTTCTGTTGAGCGATACTTACCTGTGGGAAATCCTTGAGTGCTAGGTGAGATTTTCCCATGTGTATATACGCTTTAATACACTTCTCATTGCACTGTGAATGAAAGGTTTATATATTCATTAGCCACTTAAAAAAAAAACAGAAGATGCAGTAAGGTGATATTTTCTGTCCCATATTATTATTTTATCAAAAAATAAATAAAAATAAATACAATTCAGAATTGTTTCCGTCACTAAATAAAAAAATAAAAAAGGTAATTGCGACTTTTTATCTCACAATTCTGACTTTGTAACATGCATTTTATAACATAAGTTATAAAGTCAGAATTGTGGGCTATAAAGTCCACAATATAAATTGTGTGATAAAAACTCACAATTGCGACTTTATATCTCACAATTCTGACTTTATATCTCGCAATTCTGACTTCATTACATGCAATTCTGACTTTATATCATGCAATTTTGACTTTACATCACGCAATTCTGACTTTATATCATGCAATTTTGACTTTATATCTCGCAATTCTGACTTTATATCTCGCAATTCTGACTTCATAACATGCAATTCTGACTTTACATCACGCAATTCTGACTTTATATCTCGCAATTCTGACTTTATATCATGCAATTTTGACTTTATATCTCGCAATTCTGACTTTATATCTCGCAATTCTGACTTCATAACATGCAATTCTGACTTTATATCTCGCAATTCTGACTTTATATAACGCTATTCTGACTTCATAACATGTTTTTTTTTCTTTAATTCTCGCAATTCTGACTTTATAACTTGCAATTGCGAGGTCAAATCTCACAATTCTGAGAAAAAAAAACAATTACCTTTTTAATTTTTTTTATTTAGTGGCGGAAACAAGCTTCCATAGAATACACTGTTCTATAATGAACATGTTTTTAATTTCTCAATTAAAACTCATTTTGATGTTTTAGGGGGCATAAAAATTCATCCTATTTAAAGGGATGAAATATGTGAAAAGAAAACCTTATTAAGTAGCTTAATCTTTTATTGTTATTTCTTAGAAAAAAAGAAAAGAAAAAAAAGAAATGATATCATAGAGAGAGCCCCTCTAGATCTTCATTACTGTGAAAAGGTGTGACTCTCTGAAAAACACAAGAATTTTGAATAAATTTTATTTTTAAATAATTTTTAAGTAATTATATGATTAAGATGTGCACACACACTTTTGCTGAAAATGGCATAAAAAAAAAATAAAAATAAAAATAAAAAAAACCACTATGACACATGAGTGATTTAGCTAGGGCATTTAAAAGATTTCCTTTTCTTTGTCCTAGACACTTATTTGTCACTTACCCCATACTTAATATGTTGGATTTTCCTTTATTAAAAGGATACAAATATTAGAGAATTAAAAGAATATATAAATAAAACTAGCTAGCTCTTATCTTTCTAAAACTTTTCCTGAAGCAAAGACTATTCAGCACAGCTCAGAAGGAACTTCAACCCAATTTTCCAATGCTGAGCAACTATCCAGTTCAATAGAAGCTGCTCTATGAAGCCTGCTGTTCTCACCAGACAAGGTAGGAAGCGAAACTCTGCTTCGGCTGACACTGAAAAATGAGGGGTCACTTCTCTGACCTCTTTCCCACTGATTTACTCACCCTCAGAGCCCACTCACAGTCATTTATGGCCTCCTTATATCTCTTCAACTTGATAAAGGCCTACATAATACATGAATGTATGAGACAATAAAATCACAAGAGGAGAAGTCTCACAGGAATATCAGTTATGATACTGCTCATCTTATTATTGTAGAAGAACTCTGAAATGTAGAAGTACCTGAGCTCTGTTTGTGTAGAGAGCCTGCATGTCACGCAGCTGCTCCAAGCCTTCAGTATAAAACCTGACAGCCGTTTCGTAGTCACCTTGAGTGAAAGCCTCATTCCCCTGCTCCCTTAACGCTGCAGGTCAAACGAGGACAAAGGAAATCTAGACGCTGCAAACTGACAATGCAAAACTGCCCAAAAAATGTCCATTTCGCTCTCAGGCTTCAGTGTACACACCGTTGGCTTTTTCCTCTTTCATCTTTCTTCTCTGACTTCTTTCTTCGGCATCTTTTTCTAATGTCCTGAAGAAATTCTCTGACGAATCGAAGGGTACCGTTGCAAGATTTATAATAAAAAGACAAGAAGTGAAGAAGAAGGCGAGCAAGTTTGTATTGATTTATGAATCATTTAAAAGACGTCAAGGGCAGACATTCAAGTTTTATACCTGAAACCAAATTATTCAATACAGAGACAGAGAAGTCTTGTCAACTGCTGAACCCAGAATAAGAGACTACACAAACCTACCTGGATTTTGACTTGATTCATACTGAATGTTCTGAAAAGAAGGGGAAAAAAGCAGTGTAACTGTATAACAAATAATATAAAGCACGTAATAGTCACTTAATCTCTTTGAAATATTATTGATAATCATAAACACTATGTATTTAAAATGCAATAAAGTGTTTTTATTCACATTATATTGTATTACATTTTTAATAGACTGCAAATACTGTACCAGGGGCCCATTTTCAAATGAAGGATTTTTGTTTATAACCGTCTTATTGATTTTGGTTTTACATGGTTCCACCTGCTCCAAGGATGAGATGAATTGATCTGCCTTCGCAAGTGCTTTCTCCTGGCGCGACACGTCGCTGGAATTGAACTCTTTTACCAACTCATCTGCACTCAGGTATCAACAAAAAATAAAAATAATAATAAAAAAAACCCAACTCCAATTACATTTACTTAATGTTTCAAGAAAATATGTGCGTCAAGTTATTTCTAATTCCACATTACTGAGAGTCCAATGACTTGACGCGACGTTGTATAAATACGTCCCTTATAACGGAAGCGAACCAATATCAGTGAAAATGGGGTTGTAAACAAACAACACTTACTTATCTGGTCAGCATTCCTCAAAAACCTGTCGAGGTCGTCGCTATCTTGCAAAGTCATGTTTGAAAACGAGTTCAAAAAACAAAAGGAATTTAGTGAAGAGAAGTGAGGCAGGTTTGTTTACGGAAGTGTATCCGTAACCATAGCAAAAGCAGCCATTGTGCAAGACGTCACTTTCCCGCCGGAACGCGCTCCCTCAGCTGGACTGAGTGGCAAAAGAACCTGCTGCATGACTGGATTTAATAGGGGAAACTGCGAAAACGCGAGTAAAACAATCGATTACACTAAAGGCTGGGCACGAAAGTGTTCCTTATAACATGTCAAAGAAACCTAATCCATGGATATTGACATGCAGCCGGGAATCGTGTTTCCTGACATTTATATGTGCCTGATTTCGACGCCGGGGAAATACATAAAGCAAATCGGCCTGTGAACACTTTATATAAATACAATATAGGTAGGTCTAAATCGGAGTGATCACTTATGTCAATGTTATATATATCGTCATATCGTCCAGCCCTAAAACTTGTATAGTTTTTGTCAGTGTTTATTTAAAGCACCCAATTATGCAGAATATAAGATGGTAAATAATTAATTGATGAGTTGTCAACACAATATATAACAATACAATATATTGTATAGGTTATGATTTTACCCCAAAATCCAACATTTTGACACAAAATGATAACTGCAAAACATGTTTCTTTGCCTGGAGTCCAGCTGTTTCTGTGAATTGCAATGACCTATTTGCTTCTTTTTTCTGTAGCTTTCAGCAGTCTGTAAAAATATACCTCAGATTTTGTGTCAAAGCCATTTGTACAGTCACTCGCAAAGCACTTTTCCGTTTCAGATGTGTTTTTCGCGGCATTCACGCTGAAAACCAATGCTGCCACTCAGTATTTTGCCACTCAGTGGGCGTGACCGCAGTAATAACGGCCGACGGGGACGTCACGTGCATACCAGCAAATAGGTCGCAGCAATTCACAGAAACAGCTGGACTCCAGGCAAAGAAGCATGTTTTGCAGTTATCATTTTGTGTCAAAATGTTGGATTTGGGGGTAAAATCATACCTTTTATATTGTATTGTTATATATTGTGTTGACAACTCATCAATTAAATATTTACCATCTTATATTCTGCATAATTGGGTGCTTTTAAATAAACACTGACAAAAACTATACAAGCTTTAGAGCTGGACGATATATAACATTGATATAAGTGATCACTCCGATTTAGACCTACCTATATTGTAGTTATATAAAATATTCACAGGCAGATTTACTTAATGTTTTTCCCCGGCGTCGAAATCAGGCACATATAAATGTCAGGAAACACGATTCCCGGCTGCATGTCAATATCCATGGATTAGGTTTCTTTGACATATCATAAGGAACGCTTTCGAGCCCAACCTTTAGTGTAATCGTTTGTTTTACTCGCGTTTTCGCGGTTTCCCCTATTAAATCCAGTCAGGCAGCAGGATCTTTTGCCACTCAGTCCAGCTGAGGGAACGTGTTCCGGCGGGAAAGTTACGTCTATGCATACCCTCTAGTTTACTCCTGCTGGTAGACACCTGTAACTACATTACGCGGTCAAAATACATCCTTTTTGACGATCTGATATCAATTGAAACTTATTTTATTTTGTTACATCGAATGTTTAGTAACAGTAGCCTTCATTACTGTGTATGTGTAAAGCATCACCCTTCCTTGTACAATGACAACCACACACTCATTCTGTCAAAAACATAACTGAATTAATGTTGAAATGTATAAAGATGAATACAAAGCTTTACTTTATGTTTTAGGGCAGATGAAGGTGCTCCACGTATTCATGAATATGAACAACGAGATGTAATCCAAAAACAGGCATACTTACACAGATAAAAATGTTTTATTGTTCCATTCTATTTCTTGTTGTTATTCCAGAAAAACATACTTTATTGATCCCTAGAGGGACATTCAGGCACATAATAGAAGCTGTCTCAAATGTGGATAGCAGAAAAACACCACTATAAATAAATGAAATGCAATCAAACAAGCCAGTGCAAGACAAAACATGAGTACAATGGCATAAATGCATATAAGTATCTGGTAAACAAGATTGTGAAAGTTGCATTCTGAGACACCAAAGAAGTGCTGATGGACTGTTTTGTAGTTTTTTATAGTAAACCGTACAAGACAGAAATAGTTTATGTGTTGCTGCTTTAAAATTTCATCATTATAATTCCGCCCTGAGCATTTTGCATCGTTAAATCTATTTTAAACTCAAAGCTTAGGACATTATTTCGCTATATATTCTGCATATGCTTGACTTTCTTTTTGTTTTAGTCATAATTTAATACTGGTCTCATCTTGTGGGTCATGACCCTAAAATTGCTCGCAGGTCTGTTTTGATACGGTCACGGACAGTGGGGAAATGACCGTTCTAAACACAAATAAACTGAATGGGAAAAAAATCGTATAATTGTGCATGGACCCTTTTCACATCATTTCCACAGTTATTAACGTCATTAATCTAGCCAGTTTTTTTTTATATTTTTATCTTTAAAAAATGTAAAGGTACATTTATGACACTGTTATCTTGGCATTAAATTACAAACAAATTGTTAACACTGCTGCGAGAGTGTATTTTAATACAACGGCTGAGAGAGTAACGTAAATTTGACATCTTTCTCTCTTCTGACTGCCGTAATTAATCTCTCCCTCTCTATTTTTTTTTTTTTATCTTTTGGAAAGGCGTGGAAAAATGTTAATGTATTTTTTTTTTGCTATTGAAACAAATTTATTATAATTATAGATATATTATAAATATAAAGTTTATTGAATTCATTTAGTTTAGTAAATTCAGCTTAAACAATTATTTCCTGTATTTTTACTGTTTATTTTATATGAATTTATGTGAATTATATTTTATTTCTACATTGTCTATATTTCTTTATAAAAATTTCATGCTGATATTCTCATTTAAATATCCCCCTCCCAATTTTCAACAAATTGCACCCTGGTTATCATCAAAGTTTGAGCATCCAATCAAACTGTACTGTATTTTGGTGCAAATTTGTGTCATTTGGTAGAAGCTAGTCAAATTAGGCAGATTCCAACATTGTCAAATTGTGTAACTTGCCCTTATCCTCAAATTCTATATTAAAACTGCATTAAATAGAGTTTCACTTCTTGGGCCTATGCAGTTTATGGTAATTTTAACCATTTGTGTTGGGTCACCACTCAATGAAACTGAAACATAACTAGGCACTCTAAGCTGGTCCAAGTGCCGTTACCATCCAAGACGATAAGGCCATCAGATGTCTTGCAGTATGTAACACGCCTTTGAAAGCTGGATTCATCACTGTCAGAAAGGCAGCGCTGTTCAAATTTAAAATGTCAGTTCATGTAGGAGCGGCATCTTGGCTGTCTGGGCCGTCGCTGACTGACGGGTCGGTGTTGAGGTGGTTGATCTCCAGGCTCTTAGGAGACTCTTTCAGGAGACTCTCAACCTCACGGTACACTGAAGCCTCTCTGTATTTGCGCAGATGCACCAAAACCTCCTGCCCAGAAAACAGCACACATCCGAAATCTCACACTCCGACAAATATTACTTCTGCCACATCAATCTGATCCTACAGCATCTGCTACATCCCTGTGAATTACTTGGCAACAGCTACTGAGAACGTAAGGGGCGAATATGGCGAAATAAATCAAACTTACATCCTCTGAGAAAATCCCAGGACTTGGCTTCTGCACTCTTTCCAGCAGAAGACCATCGAGAGCTGCATCCGATGCCAAATATTTCCTCTCAACGTCTGGACTATCAGTTTGTCCCAGTCTGGCGTGCAACAGCTCACTTAGGCCCACCTGTAAAGCCTGAAAATGGAGACAGGACATGAGGTCATTAATAAAGACTCTATTAGAACATTCCTTCTTGTCTTGTTCAAGCTGTGCTGGTGTGGAGCGGTTGTCACCTTAAAGAAGGCCCTTTGGAAAGCAGGAGCAGAGTCTGTCCTCATCTGACCGGTGGAAATGTGTGCAGCACAGTGCATGAGCAGCAGAGAGAGGCCGCCCACCGACTGCAACCTCCGACTGTGAACAAACAGAGTCCTCTCTCCCTCCTGAAGACATAGGGAGTGCTAAGTGCACAGGGGTTTGTATGACAGAGCACTAAGTGTGCTTAACATTAATTAATTATCGCTGACTGACAAATGAGGGCATTTAACCTTACTGCAACCATACTAGCTGTGAAACCAATTATATCACAGGAAAAGTGGTGCTAATTATCACTTCTCAAAGTGTGATAAATTGTTAATAACTTTCCATATGTTCTATATTTCACTGGTTCAAAATGTACATGCATAAATTTAGAAATACCTCATAATAGAAAGAGTTGCGGAAAGCATTGTTATTGTAGTCGTTGAAAGGAAGACTAGAAGCCAGTTGAAGTGTTACTGCTGGTATCTAGAATGAAGAAATCAAAGCTGTGAATAAACTTAAGGCTATTTGCATGAAACCACTGCACTCAAAATTTGACAAAAGTAAAAGTAAAGACATCTATAATGTTACAAAATATTCTATTTCAAATAAATGCTGTTCTTTTGAACTTTATTAATCAAAGAATTCTGAAAAAAAAAAAATAATCACTGTTTCCACAAAAATATTAAGCAGCACAACAATTTTCAGCATTGATAACAAAAAGAAATGTCACCATATTAAAATGATTTCTGAAGGATCATGTGACACTGAAGACTGGAGTAATGGCTGCTGGAAATTCAGCTTTGCCATCACAGTAATACATTTTAAATGTAAAAAATTTAAAATATATTCAATTAGAAAATAGTTATTTTAAATTGTAATAATATTTCACAATATTACTGTTTTCATTTATTTCTGATCAAATAAATGCAGCCTTGGTGAGCATGAGAGACTTCATTCAAAAACATTAAAAAACTATCATTTATATTGATTACAAATAATTTGAGTCAAAAACAGTAATGAACCAAGTATTATATTCTTTTGTGCAATTGTTGTAATAAATATTTTATCTAATATTATTTTGATTATAGCTATAGAATGAAGCAAATGAGCTGTGGTTTACAGTGAATTTATAACAGCTAAGGGGCGTTGTTAAAAAAAACCCTTAGCTGTTATAAATTCACTGTAAATCATGGCTTCATGGGGCTTATTGCTTTTATAAAACGGTTACTGCACAATACAAATATTAAAGCCAAAAAATATGTATCAATGCAACTTTCATGAAGTAAAATCATTAAAAGCCTTCCTTCCGCTAGAAAAAAAAGTCCCTGACCGTGAACAGCAACAGACGTTACATTTATTACGCCATTAGATGGTGGCAAATATCGTCTTTATAAGTCACTCAGTCACAAAGACTTTTATATTGAAACGTCCGTGAACACGGAACAAGACGCAAATGACAAATGCTTTGACTAGCACTGTCAGTGTCAGCAGGACACAGGAAAACCCATTAAATGAGGACAAGATCGCAGCGGACATTCAAACGGATTTCTTTATTATGAGCATAGCTGACCTGAAGGAAAATGCTAAATCTGAATGCAGGTAATAAACTCGGTCACTCGATATCTCTCTCACAATACTCTTCTACATAATGCAGTAAGCTTCAATGAACAAAATCAACTGAGAACAAACATATGTTTACGTTGTTAAGAGTGGTTGCTAAGACAGACGCAGCATACTTAATAGAGTACCTCAGGGATGACGTGTTTTTGTAGGCCAGCCCGGAAGTTAGCGGCGCACGGGTTCCCTCGATCGAAAGCCTATGCATTTTTCCCATAGGCTTTTGGAAAATCGCAAAAAATAAGCTCTGTGTTTAACAAAGGGTTATGACACTTACATGTTTTGTCTATCAAGATAATCTTTACAAGTGAACACAACATTTATACATTTTGAAGCCTAAATAAAGTCATCAAATATAAAAAGCTAACAGTAGAATATAAATGGACTACAGCACACCATGGTTGCGGATCAACGTCACCACCAAGCTTCCTCAAACTTTATTTAAAAAACAACTTTATTTAAAAACACGCTCGCTGATTATGATCTGTGCTGTGTTTGAAAACTTATCCACTTTTTCATGAGAAATGCTGTCCAAATGTCCTGTTTGTCATGATGACATCTAAAGTCCCCGCCAAAGGAAGTAGTCCCTTTTAGCAATTTGTTAGCAACTGCCGTGGCTTTTAGAGGCTTTGTTAACCACAGACCTTATTTCAGGCGATTTAGCAAAAACCCATTCAAAAAACCCATTGACTTTGGGGCGATGGAACCGGAAGTCCTAAAATGCTAACTCGCTTCCGGGTTTTGCCTACAAAAACATGACATCACTTTGTAGGCCAAAACGTGGAAGTGAGTTAGCATTTTAGCACTTCCGGTTCCATCGCCCCGAAGTCAATGTTTTTTTTTTAATGGGATTTTTTTTAAATGGCTGAAATAAGGTTTGTGGTGAACGCAAGCTTAAGACAGTTTCACGTTTTATTCTACAACATAAAATGCATCAGCATTACCCCACTTGTGATTTTTTAAGCTGTTATGTGTCTTGAAAAAGCCGGTTGCTAACAAGTGGCTAAATGGGACTACACAGGCAGTCGGGGATATTAAACGTCATCACGCTGAAAAGGTAAGCTCAGTCTGCTTTTACAGCCTCATTATGCTCGTAATTGTACTATTATAAACTATTCTAACTCAAACGTGCTGGGAAAATGTTTTTAGATAAAAACCGAAAGAGTTGTCCGAAGCTTAGTGATGGTGACGTTGAAGTCGAGCGACCGTGGTGTAGTTCGTTTATAGCCTACCTTTAGCTTTTTACATCTGGCGACTGCATTTAGGCTTCAACCTTCATAAAAGTTATGTTCATCTGTGAAAATTATCTTGATGGACAAAACGTGTAAGTATCATAAACCTTTGTTGATCACAGAGCTTGTTTTTTGCGATAATCCAAAAGCCTATGGAAAATCCCATTGGGTTTTTGTCGAGGGAACCAGTGTGATGCTAACTTCCGATTGGCCTACAAAGTGACGTTATACCTGCACCACTCTATAGACATTATGCGCCAGAGAAACAAGCGTGCCGCCATCTTTATAATATTGTCTCTGAACTTCCGTTTTCGCGGTAGCTCTGTATATTTCTATGGCATTGTTGTCAAAGAATAATTAGCTGGTGAAGTGGATTTACTTGTTGTAGAGTTAATGAAAGTTATCATGAGCATTGTTATGTTTAAAGCAGATGTCTTAACAAATGTCAGTAGAACGGGAAGATTTTAAAATGAGCAGTTCATTCATAAATACGTAAGTTCGCTGTGGAAATACAAAAGACAACGAGCGCAGCGCTGAAAAGGGGCGGGGCTACATAAGGTCTATACGGTCAGCTGTTTTCCTGAAATTCTACAACAGCTTAGAACGCGGCTCAACCAATCAGAATCAAGGGCCGGAACTATCCGTTTTATAATGTCATATCTATCAATGTGGGGTTCAGTTAAATGATCTGTCTGAACAAATCAAAGATTAGTGACATGTGCAACCCAACAACATTAAAAGACCTACTGTTTTTGTCATGTTACTAAATAAATGTAAGTTAGTAATGTAGATACGTTTTGTTAGTTACTCCTCAACATAGTCTATGAGAAACACACCTAAAAGCAAGTGAGAAAAAGACAGACAGATCCAGACCATTTTATGTAAGTGAAGGTGCTGGAGGAGAAACTGTCCATGCTGGTAGAGCAGAAGCTCTCGTGGGTTGAGTGTTTCAGAGCTCACTAGAATCAGCTCCCCCTCGCACTCCCACTGAGCATCCATAAAATCCATGAATGACCGGCCTGCACCTGAATGCATGTACCAACACACACCATTTAATGTGTCACACTTTGATCACTCTGCCTCTTTGCAAACTTTAACGAAAAAAAAAGTTGTTAATTAATTACATTGTCACGTCCCTTGCTGCTAAAAATAAAGTTCAAGTTATATTTCCTCTGACATGTACTTGATGGTTCTCATGGCTTTAAGTCATCTGTTGCTATACTAATTACTTTGCAGTTCTGATGAGTTCAGATTGCACGTTTCAGTGGTGATAATTAGAGCCTGACCTGAGGGCTGGATCTTCAGCATGCCTCTATCTCTGGCACTATCCCTGAGCTGCTGCTCCACTTCCTTCATCAGCTGGAAGAGAGGAGATAACGCTACTAGTCTGGACCAATCTTGTTCTGCAACACCGTAAAAACAAATACAGTACAGGAAAATTATTTAAGATACTTTTTGTTGCTAAATTGCTAAGTGATTGCTAACTTGTTCTGAATGTTTTTTTAGTATCATATTCTACAATATCAATATGCACTTTTCAAGGCCCTGAAAGGTAGTAAAGACATTGTTAAAATAGTACATGTGACTACAGTGGTTCAACCTTAATGTTATGAAGCGATGAGAATACTTATTGGGCGCAAAAACAAAACAAAAATAATGACTTCTTTCAACAATTTCTTCTCTTCCCTGTCAGTCTCCTACGCTGTTTACGTTGTAGACGCAGTGCAGCGCTTCCGTGTTCTACGTCAAAACGCTGACTCATATTGGCCGATGCTGTTCACGTGAGCAGCACGACGTATGCGTGTGATGCTGACACAGGAGCTGGCCAATAATGAGTCGGCGTTCTGACGTAGAACATGGAAGCGCTGCACTGCATTTACTTTGTTTACTGCATAGGAGGCTGAAAGGGAAGAGAAAAAGTTTTGAATAAAGTTATTATCATTGTTTTGTTTGTGCACACAAAAAGTATACTTGTTGCTTCATAACAAGGTTTGAAGGTTTTTAAGGTTGAACCACTGTAGTCACGTGGACTATTTTAACAATGTCTTTGCTACCTTTCTAGGCCTTGAAAGGTTGAATGACGTTGCTGCCTATGTGTGGTTCAGATACCGCTCAGATTTCATCAATAAGATCTTCATTTGTGTTCCTAAAGATGGAAAATCTTACAACTTACAATCTGCAACTCATACATACTGTGTGTGAAGAGAGTCACTCTTGTGTTGAATTTCTTCTTCTTCTTCTTGGCGTTTGGCAAACCAGCTTTTGTGATGAATTTTAACGCATTAACAGTTTAAAAATAGTGACGCTAAAGCAGGCTCTTTTTGACCCTATGAATCACTCGTATTTCAAGCCAGGGTTGCCAGGGCGTTTTTATTTTTATTTTTTGCTACATCAAATATTATTTGTAGTGCCTCCTGTCCAATAATCACAAAAGGCTTTGTGTTTTGTTACTTCTGATAAGAATAAAAGTTTCAGTTTTCAAATTCTGTCTATTTTATCATGAAATTCAAACAATAAATGGCATTTTGACGCTCTTAAATGTGACGTGTCAGCTGTAATGCCTCAGTTCAGGCAGCAGCTCGGAACGCGAGTCTTTCCTTCCTCTTCAATACAAGGTGTATCTCGGAAAAACATGCATGAATATCAAAGGTCTGTTGAAAGATATAGCCTAGTACAACTTACCAGAATGTATCACGTCTCATGTAATCACTTTATTTGTGATTCAACCGCGGAAAGACGTCAATAAAACAGCTTGTGAACAATGTCACATCATGTCAAATTTACCTCAGGAATGTTTTCCAATGTTCACAGTTCCTTAGCTATCTATATATGTAAAAAAAAAAAAAAAAAAAAACACTAGAGAGGAGCTTATTTGTATAATGATTTATACAAACATTTCAGTTTTTATAAATAATTAATGTAATTATTATATCTGAAAATAAACAGCAGCTGAATATAATACCTCTTTTGTTAATTGTAACCACTAATATTGTAGTGTACCAAATGAGAGGGTTCCCTGTATAGTTTGCAACATTATTTGGGAGAGATATTTTTTTCCTTTTTCCTTAAGAAAAACCAAACTATCGGTATCGGCCGATATCATTCTGAATAATTGGCTATCGGTATCGGCAGAGAATTTAGTATCGGTGCACCTCTACTTTTGTTTATGTTCACTGATCAATGTTTATATGTGAATTAAAGCCTAAATTAAATCTGTTCATCATAAAAAGCAATCGAGTCACTTCAGAAAATTTGGACTAAACCGCTCAATTCAAATGGATTAGTTTTATGATATCTTTATGAACTTTTTGAAGTGTCAAAATTGCAATTGCGTAGGCTGTTAATGGAGGGACAAAAAGCTCTCAGATTTCATCAAAAAGATCTTCATTTGTGTTCTGAAGATGAACGAAAGTCTTACAGGTTTGGAACGACATGAGGGTGAGTAATCAATGACAGAATTTTCATTTTTGGGTGAACTAACCCTTTAACTAGGTATGGTTTAAACCTTAAGTATTAGGGGTGTAATGATTCACTCGTTTTCTCGATGCATCGATTACAAATCCTGACGATGCATATGCAATCGATCTTAAAACATGTTTTTTGAATCGTGAATCGTTAATTTCGGTCAATAATCGATGTAAAATGTTAAGAATAGGATTAATCGCGATTCTATAGCGATTCAGTGCTTTAAAATATATAAACATTAAATTACTACATGCGCGAATTGATGAAGACGTTGTGCGCCGCCATTCGTGCCCTCACAGCACTCCTTCACAGACACGCGCTGCACTCTTTACCGCCTTTCACTGGATTGCGCTCGCGCTCCGTCCGTAGCTCTCATTGGCACATTTTTGAGCAGCCCACGTTTGAGCTCTCCTCAGGACGGCCACTGTTGTTCACATGAGCAGATGACAGCTCTCTATTATAATAGCAATAGTCCTGAGTCACACTGCTCAAGCCATTGATAAAGCTGCCAGGTCATTGCGTGGTCACTATTGTTGCAATAAAACGCTTTTATTGCGTGGAAACGTCACCGTTATTTTCTATAAGTTAAAATACTGACATTTTACGGAAATGGGTCATACCATTGACATTACCTGAGCAGTTGAAGTAACGTTAAACAAATCATGTTTTTGCTTCACTGTTCTCCTGTTGTGGAAACATGAACTTCAAGGATAAAGAACACATACTGGTTTCACTCAAAGTGCTCCACTAAAACTCTGACCTGCTAGCTTTGGGATACTGATATAAGCGGACAGACCAGGTTCCTGGAGAGACTGGACATCTGAATGGAAGAAGAGAGAACATCATGTCGTGATCTGAAATGAGGATGCCTTTAACATCTCTGACATAAGAGAGCCTCACCTTGGCTGTAGTTTAGATGTGTTTTTTCCTGGCTTTTCTGAGTGGAAGATGGGTTTGACAGAGGAAGAGAGGGCACCGTGGCATTCTGTTCACTCGCAGACGGAGTCTTGATTTGATCTTTAAAGGACTGAGTCGAGACACCTGGCAAAGCAGGAGACACAAACACAGCAGTGAAATTCTACAGACTTGACAACTAGAATCTATCTATTTATTCTCTGTGCATTCAAATATACCTTTCACAATAGATGCCGATTCGGTCCATGCCCTGGAAGCACTGTCCCGGCCAAACGCCCGCTTCCCTTTTGAGATAGATTTCGCAACTGAGACAAAAACATGATTAACGTTTCTATAATAAGGAATAAATGAGGATATTGTACCAGAGCTCTGTTGCCGCTGTGTGCTGGTCGACTGGCCAAGTGCTTTGCTTTCCTCCAACAGCTGAATAAGTCGTTCAAGCCGAGGAAGGATTTTCTGCTGAGTCATGGCTATTACTTTTAGAGGGTTTCTGACACCCTTAGGCTTCAGCACACCAAAATCTTTAAACCAGAATGTGCCAGACACCAAAGACTAGAGGAAGAGAATCAATTTAGTAGACTGTCAAGGGAAAAGAAAGCCTTCTGAAGCATTGTCCCAAATATACACAAAACAGCTCTAAGGTAAACCAAGGACATCACTATACAATTATCGGTCAGTGCCACGAGCATGCATTGCACATCTAGCCCCCGGCACGTGTTACCTG
This sequence comes from Ctenopharyngodon idella, assembly GCF_019924925.1. Taxonomy (NCBI): domain Eukaryota; kingdom Metazoa; phylum Chordata; class Actinopteri; order Cypriniformes; family Xenocyprididae; genus Ctenopharyngodon; species Ctenopharyngodon idella. Next base: position 26,459,474 of record NC_067234.1, on the reverse strand, counting down.
CGCGGTGTCAGCACGCAGCTGGCAGACCAGACGAGCACAGTGGAGAGACGAAAGCACAGCGTCCAGCTCTGCTTGTCTCTGCATTAATTGCTCCCACAGTTCCTGCTCCTCATCCTGTGATAATCACAAGACACTGTGTTATTTATCCTAGAGCACACTCCATTAAACTGGAAAATGGACAGTGCAAAGCCAGAATATTGGCAATCACACCAACAGTCACGTGATGGATATTAAGCTTCCAATGTATTGATCTGCTCATTCAACTGTTTAAAGATGTAATAATGAGCTCAGCAGATTTGTACGTTTCTGTCTGTGGGTGAGTGTTTCAAAGTGAAAACAAGCTGACCAGATGCTGCGTTTCCTGTACTGATAGCTGATCCCGGTCTGTCTGCAATCTCTCCATGGACACACTCACTCGGTTCAGCACGGACTTAAGCCCTGTGTGCCAGTAACACTGCTGCTCCCACTCCTCCTCGTCTCCTTAAAGGAAGAGTTCACATAGAGATGAAACCTTTGTCATTATTTACTCACCATCATGTTGTTCAAAACCCTGAAGCTGTTTTATGAAACAAAATTGAGGGCAATATGTTTTTTTCACTTACTTTTTTTGTAAAAATCATACATATGAATCACATCATAAAATAGTTACATTTGATTTTATCATGATTAAAGGGTTAGTTCACCAAAAAATTACTCACCCTCATGTTGTTCTACACCCGTAAGACCTTCGTTCATCTTCAGAACACAAATTAAGATATTTTTGATGAAATCCGATGGCTCAGTGAGGCCTGCATCGCCAGCAATAACACTCCCTTTTTCAATGCCCAGAAAGCTACTAAAACATATTTAAAACAGTTCAAGCTCAATATTATAAAGCGACGAGAATACCAAAAATAACAAAATAGCGACTTTATTCAATAATGTCTAGTGATGAGCGTTTTCAAAACACTGCTTCATGAAGCTCTGAAGATTTACGAATCTTTTGTTTCGAATCAGTGGTTCGGAGTGTGTATCAAACTACCAAAGTCACGTGAACTATTGAAGTTTCAAAACGCTTATGACATAATGAAGCCTCGTTTACTGAAATCATGTGTCTTTGGCGCTCTGAACCACTGATTAGAAACAAATGATTCGTAAAGCTTCAAAGCTTCATGAAGCAGTGTTTTGAAATCGCCCATCACTAGATATTGTGGAATAAAGTCGCTATTTTGTTATTTTTGGCACACAGAAAGTACAATTCTCATTGCTTTATAATATTAAGCTTGAACCACTGTAGCCAAATGACTGTTTTGAATATGTTTTTAGTAGTTTACTGGGCATTGAAAAAGGGAGTGTTTTTGCTGGCGACGCAGGCCTTACTGAGCCATCAGATTTTATCAAAAATATCTTAATTTGTGTTCCGAAGATGAACGAAGGTCTTACGGGTGTGGAACGACAGGAGAGTGAGTAATTAATGACATAATTTTCATTTTTGGGTGAACTAACCATTTAAGCTCCAAAAGTGACAGCAAAAAGCACTATAAAAGTGGTCCACATGACTCATACGCCATATTCCAAGTCCTATGATAGCTTTATATGAGGAACATTCTAAAAGTTATGCTACTCACTGATAATTTTCTCTTCTAGTGAGTCATTCACTCGAGAACCGCTGCAAACGGATCAATGAATCAGTGGGTTGAACTCAAGAACCGAATAAATGAAGGAATCATTATTTTGAACTGATTTGTGATCTTGATCCTTGTTCACAAATCAGACTGAATGATTTTTTCACAACTGATGAACAAATTAGATTGATTTGCTCATAAATTGGAGTTCGCCTGGTTTAATGATTTGATTCTTGATTTAACCACTTAATGGAGGGGAAGATTATCAGTGAATAATGACAAAAATCTGTCTGTTCCTCACGCAAATCTACTTTATTGTATGACTTCAGAGGACTTGGAATATAGTGCACAGGAAGTTTAGACTACTTTTATGGATATTTTGTCATATTTTTGCATTTGAGCAGCCATAGTCACTATGAACTGTCATTGTATGGAAAAGACCTGTGTAAAGATTCTTACAATTATCACATTTTTTGTTCCAGATAAGCAAGACAGACATATTAGGGCAACATGAAGGTGAGCAAATAAAAACAGAACTGTCATTGTTGAGTGAATCTCTTTAACACAGATTTTAAGTAAGTTGCCAAAAGCAGTCTGTTACTTGTCTCTATATTATATACCGTTCAAATGTTTGGGGTCATTAAGATTGATTTATTTTTTTGAAAGAAATTACTTCATTTAGCAAGGATGTATTAAATTGATCCAAAGTGACAGTAAAGACACTTATAATGTTTTATAAAGATTTCTATTTCAAATAAAAGCTGTTCTTTTCAACTATTCATCAAAACTTGAAAAAAATTATCACAATTTCCGCCAAAAAAAAAATGAAGCATAACTGTTTTCAACATTGATAATAATATTGAGCAGCAATCAGCATATTAAAATAATTTCTGATGGATCATGTGACACTAAAGACTGGAGTAACGGCTGCTGAACATTCGGCTTGGCCATCACAGAAATAAATTACATTTTAAAATAAAATACAATTTAAAATAACTATTTTCTATTTTATGTATTTCACAATATTACTGTATTTTTCATCAAATAAATACAGCCTTGGTGAGCATAGCACCCAAACTTTTAAATGGTAATGTACACAATGATCATGACTGCTATGTTTTGAATCTTTAAAGCATGACCGTTTGCGCTCTCAGTGGGAGTATGAGCGTGAGGACTGACCTCCTGTGAGAGCATGTAACACATGGGCTGGTAGGAGCAGAGATAACTGTGAGTTCTGGAGAGCTTTTCTCTGGGCCTCACACTGAGCGCTTTCCTGAATCTCAGCGGCAGTCTCCCTTAGCTGCCTGTCTGTGTCCATCCAGTCTATCTGTTTTGCACACACACAAACATGCACAGAATCTCATTCAGGATGCAAGGATGGTGGAAACGCTTCCTATCACACTGACACTCACAGAAATATAAACAGACACTTGGTCAAAAGACTTGCATTTTAAATAGGCCACAGAGTGCAGTGCCATCTCTGAGGAGTAAACTCACACATTCAGACTCGTGTACAGAAGTAGATAGATAGTGTTTAACGGCTCTGTCAAAATCTCCCACCATCTCTTCTTCCTTCAGTGTCTGCTCACGCCAGTAATTGCCCCGTACGCTGCTCTCCTTCTGGAGGGTTTCCACCTAGGGCAAACAAACACATTTTGCAAACATTTAAACACCCCCCAAGCCAAATGAGCTTTTATGCAGCTGTGATTTCGTTCAACTTCACTCACCATGACACTGTCTGGGTTTTCTCCTAAAGTCAGAATTTGAGACACAGTTACAGGAACCACAGTCCGCTTCCAAACATCCAGATTTACCCCCACAACTGGAGCCAGCACCCCTGTCACTGGGTCCACCGTTTGTGCTCCAAAACGTATGGGAACCAGCCCTGAGAGTAGTAATAGGTTAACACCAAGGGATTAATGTAACAGGATTTGGACATTCCTAGTAACCTACATTACCTTTACCATCTGCATCCTCCATGGTTCCTGCCACAGGCACCATGTAGCCTGACACCCAGTCCAACTGAGCTCCGAGAACTGGGACATTCAAACCCGAGCCTCCGGGGTCAGGATACTCCAACCCGGGTAGAGCTGGCAAGGAGAGCTCAATGCCAGGCGGCTTGATCTCCCCTAAAAGAGCAGAAGCAGCAAGAAGGAAAAAATGCAGTAAAATTTCTGCTTTAATTGTAAATGTCAAGCAAACAAATAAAAACTTTATTTTATTAAAAAAAAAAAAAAAAAGTTTTATAAATATATTTAATTTGCAAAAATAATAAAAAGTTTAAATAAAAGGTTCAGATTTTCCATCACGGTAATAAATTACATTTTAAAGTATATTAAAATAGAAAACAGTTTTTTTTTATATTACTGTTTTTACTGTATTTTTGATCAAATAATTTCAGCCTTGGTGAGAATAAGAGACTTTTGAATGGTAGTGTATCTCATAATATTAATAACACTTCTTTGCATAACCTAGTTATTAAACACCACTGTAATCATAAAAGATCCAAAAATAATCAAACAGACAAGCATTCTGAAAGCTCTTGCACTGTTTGAATGAGATCCCATATTAAATGACCCTTCACTAAGCTCCGCCCCCTTGGTTACTGCTGCTAACCTCTACACAACATCACATAAGAATGTCTGGAGATGTCTGTGAACAGCATGTTTTTCAGCAAAATTTGCTCAGAGAGTGGTAAATATCAATTGGATATTATTATTATATAGACTGGAATACATTGTGACTTTTGCAAAGTATTTTTATTTGCCATTTTTCTTTAAAGAAATCGTTATGCAATAACTCCAAAGACTGCAAATCATGGAGGAATGGAGGAAAACACTTTCAACCACACATCTGTCAAATGATAAGAAAAAAGCCTCATTTGAACAGATTACATTAGTATAAATAAAGAACCTAATGTTTCCTTGTTACTGTGAACTCTTTAGTTACTATTGACATAATATCTTTGGATAATTTCCACTAAATTGTGTTTAACACTACCTAAATACACAGATCCTTTATAAACTCTAAAGAGAAACCTCTATGAAAATGGCAAACAGTTGGTAATCTACAACTGGTCAGCAATGTTTTTAAGGCAGGGCTCAGTGGAGGTTAAAAGACAAAGATTTACCAAAGTATCAATAACTGTAGTAATTTTTTAATTGACCTAACCTTTATATTAGTATACAGATCTTGAAGCGTACAGATATTTTGTAGTAAACAGCTCCTACCCACCCACACTACCACCATTCTCGGCCACACCCCTGGCCTGTTCCTGTACAGCTTCCAGACGACTCAGCAGCTGCAACATACAGTGTTGGCTGCTTTTCCAGGCCTGCTCCAGCTCAGATGTTGCTGCAGAGAGTCTATCCAGGTCACCTTGTAGATCTGCAGCTGCTGAGCTCCACTCCTCGCTGCAACCTTGCAGGAGCTCCGCCACCCGCAGGCAGGCGCCCAGAGCCTGGCTGTCTAGCAGAGCCTGGAAACCCCCAGCATGAGGCACCACCTTCCCTCCTCGCACACTGCCTCCACCAACCCGCACCATCCGGCCGCTCAAGGGCTCGATGAAGGACTCGCCCAGGAGGAGCCCCCCAACTGGAAGTACAGCCCCTAAACAGACACAATCATCAATCAGGCTGTTTTAGCATGCTGAGATCTTTTCAACGTTCAGAAAACAGACCTGTATGGGGATCAAGACTGATCCCTGTGATGAGCACCAGGTTGCCTGTACGTGGGTCCAGCATGGGAGAGCCAATCTGAATGGGCAGCCGCATGCGCGAGATGGGACACATGTGCACGCCACCCAAAGGATAAACCAATCCTGTTTGTGGATGGATGGTGACTGCTAGAATAGGCACCAAAACACCAGTGTCATAGTCACACATGGGTCCTCCGAGCACCAGCCTTTGGCCTGAACGAAGCCCCCGTAGTTTGGAAGCAGCATGGATTTCAGCATGGCGGGACGGAGGGTACGGAATGAAAGGCAGCAGAGGTGATTCCCATTTTCCCACCTCACCTAAGAAGAGCAAACCATTATAAATGCCTCTGAATTTGAATTGTAATCAAGTGCTGCTGACTGAGATTAACGTGTACTGAATACAGAATATTCATGTAAACATACTAACTACTAACTATCATATTAAAGGGATATTCGCCTAAAAATGAAAATTATCCCATGATTTACTCATCCCCAAGCCATCCTAGATGTATGTGACTATCTTCTTTCAGACGAACACAATCGGAAATATATATTTAAAAATATCCTGGCTCTTCCAAGCTTTATAATGGTAGTGAATGGGGGGCACAATTTTGAAGCCCAAAAAATGAATCCATCCATCCATCATAAAAGTGATCCATACAGCTCCAGGGGGTTAATAAAGGCCTTCTGAAGTGAAGCAATGGGTTTTTGTAAGTAAAATATCCCTATAAGTATATAAAATATACATAAGTCTAAAACGAGAAATTTTAATGAGAAAATGTCAGAGGATTTCGATATAAGAGAAGAGGAGCTTGAGTTTGTTGCCCAGCCCTATATGTTTAAACCGTCAGGGGTTACTCTTGTGGCGCAAGTCGACTTGCGCAGCATGCATACGTCCGTCTGCTGGAAGCTAGTTATTTTAGTTTATAAAGTTTTAAATAGAGATATTTTCTTGTGAAGCCCATCGCTTCACTTCAGAAGGCCTTTATTAACCCCCTGGAGCTTTATGGACTACTTTTATGATGGATGGATGAATATTTTTGGGCTTCAAAATCACACCCCCCATTCACCACCACTATAAATCTTGGAAGAGCCAGGATATTTTTGAATATAACTCTGTGTTCATCTGAAAGAAGACAGTCATATATACCTAGGATGGCTTGAGGGTGAGTAAATCATGTGATATTTTTCATTTTTGGGTGAACTAACCCTTTAAGTGACTCACCCACACAAGCATCGGCTATAAAGACAAGGGTGGAGGAAGCAGGATCAAAGCCCACATTTCCCGCCACAGGCAGTAGTTTGCCAGTCTGGGGGTGCAGGAAGAAGTCTGGGGGCACTGGCATGCTGTGCCCACTGGCCAGTAACATATGGGCATTAGAGTTGGGTTGAATGAGGCCTGTGATGGGGTCTACATGAACAGCATCACAAGCCCTAACAGATCCGTCAGGAGCTGTGGAGGGGAAAAAGAGTGCAATCTTTCTGTGTTTCCGCAGACTTTAATCAATCAGTCATGCCACATACATGCCAAGTTGAGCCTCAGAGGATATTTGTCAGGATTTGACCAGCAAAACGTGTGCTATGTTGTAAAATAGCTCCACCTAGTGATGTAGCTGCACTTTAAGACTTACGAGTATTGTCTGTTAAAATTCCACTAGGGGGCGTGATTGCCCAGTCACTGACTGAAAACATTCTCACCATATACAATAATAACATTAGGTCTGAATTTCATGGTTAATATCTGTAAATTCTCAAACAAATGTTTTTAAAAGTTCTCACCAATGACGTCTTCCCTACTGAGGACTGATCCAGTAGCAGGGCATAATAGCTGTGCTCCAGTGCCTTCTTTGAGCACAACCCAGGCTCCCTGCCTCTGGCTCTCCACCGATACCATCTCTGTCATCTCATCAGCAAGCACAGCTACTCGCTCCAGAACACTGCAATGCACAACATATACCGAAGAGAAAATGATGAAGAAAAATTGTAAGCAAGTAATATAAGTATTAAATTTAAAATATTGTATTAAGGTGTTTAAATACACACACCGAAATACAAACAGCTATTCTATCATTCAAACATTTGTGGTCAGCAAGTCTTTTTTACGCTAACAAAGGCTGCCTTTATTGGGAAATATGCATACAATTTAAAATAACTTTCTATTTTTATATATTTTAAAATGCTTTCCTGTTATGGAAAATCTGAATTTTCAGCATCATCACTCCAGTCTTTAGTGTCACATGATCCTTCAGAAATCATTCTAATATTTTGCCCTCACAATAGACACAGACACACAAACAACTACGTAAGTCTTATACACAGTATACTACTGTGGTAACGTATATTAGCTAACAATTTCGATCAAAAAATCAATTAAAATATGACAAAGATGTTTCTTACTTTTAAAATTATACAATTTATACACTTTATAGTTAATTTACTTAAATCTAGCTTTAATTTATTATGGTTTTACCATGGTATAATATATGAAATACTATGGTATTTTTGCAAAAACTAAGGTTAGGGAAAGCCAACATACTGGGATGAGTGGAGAATTTGGGCTTTGAAGTGTTCGTGTGATATGTAGTGTGAAAACAGAAGGAGGCACTGAGGGAATTGAAGGGTTGTGCAGAGGCTGAGTACATCTAGAGGCATGAAGTCAGGCAGACACTGGTTTTGTGGTGGCCTGGCAGTGTCATGCAGTTCATGCATTCAAGGACACCTTGCTGCTGTCTCTGATGCTTATGTTATCTGAAGTGCCTCATAAGTTCAGCACTGAGGTCATAGACATGAACAGAGGCTAAATGTCTAGTTTCCAGTCCTCTCTTTCTTCAGCAAAACCTACTTTCTTTTAACTCTCTTCATATCATGATAATAACACATAAATCTTACTGCAACCAGGCAGATATATTGGATACAGACACCTCATTCAAAAAAATAGACCCAATTTCATCACAACAGTCACTGGACAATCAATCCTAAAGATCAGATCTGGAAAACAATCACAATTGTGTGCAGGATGAACAAAGCTTTAAGCTTCTCACTCGCTTTGTGATTAAGGATCTGGAAATGTGATAAGAGGGCTGGGACAGGGATGAGACGAAGGGATTCTCCACCGTTTATTATGGGGAAATTTTTGTTTTTAAGAAACCATTTTACTGTAACTGCACAGTTGCTTTTACACACGTTCACTCAGCTAAGAAAACCATTGCTAAATTCAATTCTACTGCTTTTAATTAACACAAATTCAAATTACAAATTAACATAAATTTGAACAGATTAAGCCAAATTTTATCCCTAAAATATTTTTTGAGATGCCTGTATGTCTACATGAATGACTGAAAAAATATGACAGAAGTAATACAAGAATGTGTCCTACTGTAAGTGAATAGCCCTTAAGTCTAGACAGACTGACAATTTAATTGTAAAATAGATTACTGTGAAAGTAGGCCAGTGATATAATTTATATTTTTCACTTTATCACAGTGATATGAAAATAAAAAATAAATACATTACCGTACAAAGTTTGGGGTTGGTAAGATTTTGTCAAGTGATCCTTTAGAAATCATTTTAATATGCTGATTTGGTGCTCAAGAAACATTTCTTATTATTATCAATGTTAAAATTTTTGTGGAAATTGTGATGCATTTTAAATTTTTGAGTAGAAAGATCAAGAGAACAACATTTATTTGAAACAGAAATCTTTTGTAACATAAATGTCTACTGTCAATTTTGATCAATTTAACACATTCTTGCTCAATAAATGTATTAATTCCAAGAAAAAAAATCTTACTGACCCCAAACTTTTGAACGGTAGTGTATGCCATTATGAGTGATTACTTAGTTCACTTTCAAATGAAAATTACCCCAAGCTTTACTCACCCTCAAGCCATTCTAGGTGTATATGACTTTCTTCTTTCTGATGAACACAATCGGAGATATTTTAATAAATATCCTGACACATCCGAGCTTTATAATGGCAGTGAACAGAGGTCACGAGTATGAGTTAAGGAAAGTGTCTCAATCCACATTCATCCATCATAAACATACTTCACACGGCTCCGGGGGGTTAATAAAGGCCTTCTGAAGTGAAGCGATGCGTTTGTGTAAAAAAAAAAAATCCATATTTAACAAGTTATGAAGTAAAATATCTAGCTTCCGCCATACCACCTTCTGTATTCAACTAATGAAGAAAGTGTAAAACTCTAGCAGTTCACAAAGCTTACGCTACATCCTACACCTTCTCTATTTAACTTATGGAAAAAGTGTAACTGACACGACACCAGTTTACACTTTCTTCGTAAGTTGAAGACGGAAGGCAGTCTGGCGGAAGCTACATATTTTACTTCATAACTTGTTACATATAGATATTTTTCTTACACAAACGCATCGTTTCACTTCAGAAGGCCTTTATTAACCCCCCGGAGCCATGTGGAATATGTGTATGATGAATGGATGTGGATGGAGGCACTTTCTTCAGCTCATACTCGTTTGGTAACGCTTACTGCCATTATAAAGCTCGGATGTGTCAGGATATTTATTAATATTTCTCCAATTGCGTTCATCAGAAAGAAGAAAGTCATATACACCTAGGATGGCTTGAGGGTGAGTAAAGCTTGGGGTAATTTTCATTTGAAAGTGAACTAATCCTTTAATTATTGGGTATATCATATGATTATTTTGATAATAATCAACTGAAAACTTAAAAGCATGTATGAACCACGTGAGCAGAGATAGAAACAGACAGATACATATCTGCCTCTTGATGACATACTGTTGCTTGATGTGCTTTTCCCAGAGCGAGGTCTGACCCTCAGCCAGCAGTCTGAGAAGCCTGGCGCTCTCCCTCAGTCGTGCTCTTAAGGTCTTCTGCATGGCCTGCTGTGCTCTCATCTCCACCCGCAGGATCTGCAGCTGACTGTCCAGTAGCTGTGTCAGCTGATTGCCCAGCGCTCTTCGTCGCACCATCTCTTGCTCCACCTGTCTCTCCAGACCTTCAGTTTTCCCTCCAAACATCCTCCAGCCAGGGTGGAGCTCTCTCAACTTCCCCAGCACCCCCTGGTAGAGCTGCTTCACCTAGACAGGGTGCACGTTTCATTCAATAAAACAAGCTTACAAAGGAGTGCTATACTTACAACTCATTTTACAACTTAACCCACACACTTCGCCCCAGGGAAGTAACAGTTCATTTCTGTATCCTACATAGTATCATACTGAACAGTGAAACAAGAGAGACTGTTAATTACAACTGAGCATCTCAGTGACGCTATTCAATATATGTTATAAATATGTTTGAACTTTACTAGGGGGATATTTGAAGCTCTGAGGGGTGGGAATTAAGACTATTGTTCCCATGAAGTCTCACCTCTCCTCTGAGCTGTCCGAGACGTACTGTGACAGACACGCTGTGCTTGAGCAGGATGTCGTAGAAGGTGCTGGAACTGAAGGCTTCGAGATCCACTTGCTCTTCATAGTCCCAGAACTCATTTGACACCAGAGCCACCGCTGTGGGCAATGTGAGCACAGTCTGTGGGAATTCTAGCTCTGGACAGAGCTAATACAATACCATAGGAAAGCCAAATGTGTCACGCCCAATAAATCTCCTGACAATCATTGCTTTGAAAGCAAAGAGTAATCTTTGGTAACTGTGTACGATGCCGTCTAGGACTTTTAGTGTTTGTCAAACAGAGATCTGGTTCTGCCAAAACAGCAGGGATATCCTAAAAACTTGTACCACATGAGGGTAAAATGAGTTTACTACTGCCGTCACAAATGTAGCCTGATATCATCTGATAAAGAATCTTGGCAATGTATGTTCAAATGTTACTTGGAGCAAATAAAATAGCTTTTGAGATCTTAGGGTAATTATTTTCTCCTTTATTGTGAAGTATAGGGGGATCCCTTACAATTTGATAAAGTTCAAAAATCAATGGATGTCATGTTTGTTCATTTTCTAACATGGAAACTAGGGAAAAAAAGTGATTTTCATTAATAAAAAATTTCCTTTTTTCCTGGTTTTTAGGCACTAGATACATTACAAATGTCTTTTTTTATCTTTAAATTTCAAATACAAGAATTGTACATTTTATAATATGAAATTAATATAAAATGTGTTATTACCTGCTGCCAAATTGTTTGTTTGTACTTGGGAAAAATCTCAAATAATTTCAAATATATGTTTGAGTAACATTTTACAACAAGGTTCTAAACTACTGTTCAAAAGTATGGGGTCAGTAAGATTTTTTTTAAAAGAAATTAACATTTTTATTCATGAAAGATGCATTATATTGATCAAAGTAAAGGCATTTATGGTGCTACAAAAAATTCTATTTCAAATAAATGCTGTTCTTTTGAACTTTTTATTAATCAAAGAATCCTGAAAAAATGTATCACGGTTTTTAACATTTATAATTATAAGAAATGTTTCTTGAGCAGCAAATCAGCATATTAGCATGATTTCTGAAGGCCCATGTGACACTGAAGACATTTTAAAATATACAAAAACGGAAAACAGTTACTTTAAATTGTAATAATATTTCACAATATTAATACATATACTGTATTTTGATACTTGGTGAGCATGAAAGACTTCTTTGCAAAACATTTCAAAAAATGTTATTAAAAAAATTGTATTTTACTGAATATAAAAATTAACATGAACCTAGAGTACTGTTCATTGTTAGTTCCTTATTGTAAAATGTTAGCAATGTTTTTAGATTATGTTAAGTCCGTAATTCATAATATGATATTGGCTGTGCGTGAGGCATTATGGACAAGGATCCTGGGATATACAAGTTCAGAGGTCATCTTGTGTTAAACAGGTCTATTTGTGTGAGAATGTGGCATGTATAGCCCCTGGTAGTACTAAAAAAAGTTCCCTTGTGTCCGTAGTGTGTGACATCAGTGGGTTACCTCTCTGCACCGAATCCTCTGTCAACCCCACCTGCAGGTTTCGGTGTGTTTTTTTCAGAGCCACCACCCTGGAGCCCTTTGATGAATAGTCATCCATGTTGTACCTGAGCTGCAGATCACGGTACCTGGCCTGAGCTGGCAGTTTCTCAGGCCAGCCGTACTCCCTGAACAGGATCTGTTAGGACACAGTGTACAGTCACTTCAATAAGCCAAGCTTTGTTAACTCCAAAGTTTTTGTAAAGCCTCCCTTATCACTTACCAATATTGTGACGCACAAGCACAAGACTACCACAGCTCCAACTAAAAGCCCACCAATCATCAGCCAATCAGGGCGGAGCAATAGCTGGCGCCTCTGCGCGATGCCCATGCGAGTCAAATGATGTGGGTCAGATGGGAAGAAAGGTCCAGCGTCATAACATTCCCCACCTGCAGGCACTACCCTCACATACTGAAACAACAACATCTACCAATGAATAGACATGGACATTTTTTTATTACAACTAGGGTTGGTTATCATTTGAATTTTAATGATTTAGATTTCTAATCCAATTCTGCTTATCAACTCTGATTCTTATGGATTCCTAATTTCGATTCCAATAAGGTAAAAAAAAAAAAAACAACAACTTAGATATCACTCACATTTATTCTAAGTCTTAAAAACATTTCATTGTAGCAGAACTAAAGAACACAAGGAACTTTTGCCTATGGTTTAAACATACCATAGCAAAAACAACTAGCCTAACTAATATACATTTCAAGCATTATTAAAGACAAGTAAACACTCAGTAATTAAAAAAGAACAAATAAACAAATTAGCAAATCGCACAAATAAATACAACTGAATAAAGATACGATTGAAATAAAGTGTTTTAAGATTTTCAGGCATTGCAGCAGGAATTTTAGGCTGCTGTCACTTTAAGAGCTGCACGGATACAATATAATGATAAATAACAATAAAATATTTTGACATAATTTTGTGTGTATTTGTCCGTTCAAGTGCAAAAAGACGTGGAAGAGAACTCAGTTCAGTATCGTGTACTATTCAGTATTAGAGGCGGCTTTCTGTGTGCATATTTTGGATGTGTGCGCAGCACAGAAAACAGCACGCGAGTCTTCTTGTGCTCGAATAAAAAAATCGTTTAAAATCACATTAAAATCACTTTTTCTTTGCGTATGCTTTTGATGTATGTGCAGCATAGAAAACAGCTTGTGGGTCTTCTTGCGCTTGAAAGGTTTAAAAAAGTCATTCACGCAAAGGAATCGATAAGAGGAATCAAAATTTTGATTTTATAACAAGTATCTGATTCCAGAATTGGAATCAAATTTTGATTCCCAACCCTAATTACAACTAACAGATTTTAACTTGTTTATATGTGAATGTCTTGGAAATCATGCTATCATAGAATATACTGTATATAAACTACCATTCAAGTCAAGTTTGGGGTCAGTAAGATTTTTTTTTTTAAAAATAATAATAATACAGCAAGGATGCATTAATTGATCAAAAGTTAGAGTAAGTAGAGTAATTTAATGCTATTTCAAATAAATGCTATTCTTTTTAACTTTCTATTCATCAAAGAATCCTGGAAAAAATCACAAAATTATTCAACTGATTTCAACAATGAGAGTAATATGTTTTTTTAAAATGTTTCTTGAGCACCAAATCAGCATATTAGAATGATTTCTGCAGGATCGTGTGACAATGAAGACTGGAGTACTGGAGTATTGATGCTGAAAATTCAGCTTTGACATCACAGGAATAAATTACATTTGAAAATATATTAACATAGAAAACAATTATTTTAAATTGTAATCATTTTTCACAATATTACAGTTTTTATTGTATTTTATTTATGTAAAGTCATAATTTTGCCAAAGTATGCACTCATTAAAGAGTAAAAATAATTGTGTGTAATTAACCCTAGCAAATTGTGCTACCTAAATTCACGTGTGGCATTTAGAACAATTGATGTCAGGTTTTAGTATTTTATATTTCAATTTATTTAGAGTGAATAGTATAGAATTTTAATATTGGATATTTAGTGGTTATTGGTCATAACATAAAAACGGATCATAATACCATGTGCCTATGTTGGTGGCTGCTGAGTTTGAAGGCGTACACCCCAGGCTCATGGAGACTTATGGAAAAAAGGGAAGTGGGCAGATCTTGCCAGTTCTTGGTCCTGTGCCAGTAATCTGAAGGGTCCCCAGTCAAACGCAGCATTAGTGTTGTACAAGCTGTCTCTGTAAAAAAGCAGGATTCCCTCTGTGACAATCTGGAACAGTGAAAATGAATGGGCAGCACATGAATCACATGTCAGCATGTACTTACACATCATACTGAGGGTAGTGCTGTTGGGTCACAGTAAAGAGGAGAATATCCCCTGGATGTAGACATGCTGTTGGGTTCAAGACTCCTCCAGGTCGCATGTCGGATGTACCGAACGCTGATGATTTACTGGACCAGTGAGAGTCCCAGTCTTCCTCTTTGTCTTTGATGTTTCCTAACAAAACAAATCTCATTAGATGTCCAATACAGTAATAATAATAATAATAATAATACATTTTATTTAAAGGCACTTTTCAAAACAAGATTGTGAAGAGCTTAAAAAGTAAGAAGCAGAATCTTGTACTCTACTCGATATTTAACAGGAAGCCAATGTAGATGATAGGGAACAGGAGAAATATGCTCAATGGAGGAGGCTCTAGTAATTATACTGGCAGCTGAGTTCTGGACCAACTGAAGATTATGAATAAGTTTGTAAGGTAACTTTACAATAATCAATGCGTGAAGTGACTAGAGCATGTACAAAAATGGTTGTGGAGTTGGGTGTGAGAAATGGACGAAGACGGCTGATGTTCCATAGGTGGAAATATGCAGACCGAGTAATATTGTTCACATGCGTTTCAAAAGACAAAGTACTATCAAAGACGACACACCCAGACTCTTAACCTGAGAAGATGGAGAAATTATAGAATTATCAATGGAGAGTGAAAAGCTATTGGATTTTGACAAACTGGATTTAGTGCCAACAAGAAGAACTCTGTTTTATTAGTATTCAGCTTGACAAAGTTGCGCGGAAACCAGGATTTAATCTCTTCTAGACAATCCAAGAGAGAGGAAGAAATAAGAGTAGAATTTGGCTTGGAGGACAAACAGAGTTGGGTGTCGTCCGCATAGCAATGAAAACTAATGGCATATTTCCTAAAAATATAACCAAGAGGTAATAAGTAAATGATAAATAAAAGAGGGCCCAAAACAGAGCCTTGAGGAACACCAGTGGTAACAGATATAGCGTATGATCTGAAATTTGTAAGCTGGACAAATTGAGTGTGCCCGGAGAGATAAGATCTAAACCAGGTGAGAGGGACACCAGTGATACCTATAGAGAATGATCTATCTAAAAGAACTTAATAGGAAATAGTATCAAACGCTGCACTTAGATCAAGTAGGATGAGTTTAGTTAAGAGTGTCTGGAATATATATATATATTAGATACCTCTGTCTGTATCTAGGGGCTCAAAATGTCTGTTGGTTTCCTGGCTGTGGGCCAGAATCAACCTCCGGACCTCCACGGGGACAGCATTGAGCAGACCAAAGAAGCCCGTCTCTGCACAACGGCAAACAAACAGCAGGCTGCTGATAAACCATGGTCACAAAACGCTCTCTACTTCCTGGCCTTGTCTCTGGCCACTCACCCCCTGTTTGCACTGTGTACACAGGCCTAGAGAAATTGAGCTGCACATTGCATTCCAAGCTCCCATGGGAGTCCCAGTGCTTCAGGACCGTCTCCAGCATGCTTCCTGACATGCTCACCTTTTAAGAAAACACAAGGATAGTTTAATGACAAATAGGTCAGAGTGTTATCTTACCGCTATTTATGCTAAGCTCTCACTTGTGTATAAACAGGGCTGTATTACACTCTCAATGTCCTGTGCAAGTCCCTCACATTGTGTACTTTGTTAAAGTTATCCAGTCATACTGTGTTTCCTTTCTTTTTTGCTGTTAATCGTCTTATGGATTATGATACTTGAATGAATAAAAAAAATAGTTCAACATTTTGCTTGTTGTTCAGGATCTGTACACTTTTTTTTTTTACACTTTTTATGAAAAGTAATGCATTAAGTTACTTTTTGTGCTACTTTTCCAAACCGTCTGCTGACTGAGAGTCTCTCTTTTTAAAGAGTGAAATGTTTTGGGGTTTTTTTTTTCTATTTGAAGTGCTTTTTGCTTGTTGCATACAGTATGTTTATACCCAGATATAGTAGTGTTGTTATTGTAAAAGTCACCATGAAAGTTACCATTTTTTCCTACTATGGTAGTCAATGGGGGGTGATCTGCTTGGTTACAAACATTCTTCCAAATATCTTCCTTTATGTAGAGCAGAACAAAGAAATTTATACAGGTTGAAGGGGAAAACTTGAAGGGGAGTAAATGATGACGGAATTTTCATTTTTGGGTGAATTATCCCTTTAAAGGTGCAGTAGGTGATCTGGGAAATGCTAATGTTAGCCTGCTAGCACTGAAAGCATACAATCCCACCCTCCCTGCAAATTGTAATTCAAAGCCACACCTCCTCCAAAACACATGAAGACACACACACAGCTGCTCTCGGCAAAGCATCACAAGAGATGCCATTAAACTACCTCATGTCTCAAAGAAACATAACATTACAATAATAATTAAAGCTGCAAGCAGCGATGAAAGGGCCCTCGCACCCAGGCTTACCGCCACCCGGACTGAACAGTGGACGATATTCATTTAAGCGGATAAACAGAGGAGAAATATGGCAAAGTCATTTTGATGCAACACAGTTCCTGCTGCCAGCAGGTGGCGCTTTGACTATTACTGAATATTGCCAAGTAGATGTCTTCAGGCCAGGACTATTATCAAACATGTGAAGTTTGGAGTGGATCGAACATTGTATGCCTGAGTTACAACAACTTCCTGTTTCGTGGCGTTAATCGCATACATTAGCACCTAGCCTAGTGTGGCATGATTTAACGTGTTTCTAGTATGTTTAGTACTTTGTAGCATACTGAATTGTGTTTCTGGGAGTGAATAACAGTGCAAAGCATGCCATTTCCTGTTGCCAGCAGGTGGCGCTATGACTAACTAAATATTGGCATATAGATGTCTTCAGGCCAGGACTCTTATCACACGTGAAGTTTGGGGTAGATCGGACACTGTATGCCTGAGTTACAACAGCTTCCTCTTTCATGGCGAAACATCGAACCACAGACAAGCCCTTCAGGCCTTTAGGTTAGACTGACCAAATATGACGTTTTTCTGAAAAAATCGTTCTGAAAGTGATTCCAATGATATTGTTTCTCTGTGCTGTTATCGTTATAGTTGTGGTGTGGACTCTGCTATTCTTTCATATTAAGAATGATTTTTAGAACTATATCTTTATCGTTAAAATTATAGTCATTGGTGTGAATGGGCCTTTACCCCGAAGAAGACTAGACACTACTATGAGGTGTCATCATGTTTTGGGCCTTCTTACTAACACCAAACCACGATGTAGATCAGTGGTCTCAAACTCAGTTTCTGGAGGCCCTCAGCTCTGCACAGTTTAGCTCCAACCAGCTCCAACTCTCACCTGCTTGGAAGTTTCTAGTAATCCTGAAGACCTTGATTAGCTGGATCAGGTGTGGCCCTCCAGGAATTGAGTTTGAGACCACTGATGTAGATGGACTACAGGCCTGACCTGCTGATTAGACTCTGTGTAGAGCAGGTAAAGGCTTCCAGTGCAAATCAGCTGCAGAACTGGACTCAGGGTGTTCCGGCACCAGCCCACACACTCAACCCTGTCTGGCTCAGGCCTGGATAGACCTCTGCACACACACAGGCCCAGGGAGCCATCGTAGCCCTCGTACAGCTCAGGAAATGGACACACCTGCATGCAGACACAACATATGAACTACTGATCAACGGGGTCATTGGGCTGCAAGAGTCCAAGGGTAAGTCACATGTCACGTTCAGTGGTACATGTGAGGCCCCTTATGTGCATACTAAGAGTTCATGGAAGAAGGTATTTTACTTTAGAGGCCACTGACTTGTTGGTCAACCATTCAACACTAAGAAAACATCCAATATCGGATGCCCTTCATAAGCGAGTCGTCACGCACCATTCATAAAATTTTCAGTGCTAATGACTGAATGGCGAGTATGTCATCATCTCTGTACAAACAGCATGACTGTAGTACAGGTTTCTCAATATTACCTTGGTTTCTGTGGACGCTCACCTGCTGGGAGCAATACTGCTTCCATTGTTTGTGGTCAAGACATTCTCCATGCTGATTACGTACTCTTCCATCCTTGCAGATCTCATAGACCTTCAACACACAGGCTTCTCCTTTCTGTGTGTATCCCAAAGTACATGGACACTGTCCATCACTGACCTACATTCAGGATTGGGAAGATGTCAGCCGTTAGAGACAACAAATCCTGACTCATTTCCCTAGTGAGTAGTAACTGATGAAAAGAGCATTCAGCAGTCAGTGAGAGTGGTAACTAGACTCCCACTGGGCTGAAACATGAGCATCTGTCTGAGCAGAGGTCTACAGATTGCTTCTCTACATGGATGCAATTAGCTACAAATGCATGGGAACTTATGTAAACAATGCAATAAGTTCTTACCTGGAAGACTTGACCCTCTCGCAGACATGTACAGCTGTCCTGTCCAGGCAGAGGCTGTTGTGACCAGGGCCCACAAGGCAGGCAACTGCTCAAGCCTTCTCTAGGTCCATAGTGATGTGATGGGCAGCTGATACAGCCGTTTATGGTCGTGGCCCAGAAACTTGGTCCAAATGTTCCTCTGGGACAGGGAACTGGACCCTTATCTCCCTCCGGGCAATAAAAGCCTTGACAGTACATAAAATTAGAAGGGTCTCCAAAGAATAATCTCCAACAACCAAACTCTTAAATTTCATATTTAAGTTTTTCTTCAACTATGTAAATCGGATCCAGTGGACTTTTAGAAAATAAGCTCTTAAAAGATACTGTTTACTTTAACTTACTTTAACTCTTGTCGAGTAAAAAGCTGTCTCGCGATATCGCCATGAGGGTGAAATTAGCATAGAAAATGCCACCGCTATGTTTACATAACATTGCCTCCACTGTCGTTTGGCTTTTTTATAGAAATAAAAACCATTTAATTCAGTTGCATGATGGTCGCTTCAATTGTAAACTATTGTAAACGTCTGCTCTGTTCATCCAGCACGAGCTGCAGAGTCGCACACAGTGCAGCAGGAATCACAGTTCACTGATTACGTGACGAGAGTAAGGCGAGATGACTGACAAGACTATGGCAGAGGATTCGTTGCGCAACAGAGCCTAAGTGTCTGATAAATGTCTCACCTTGTAGAATGCACGCTCAGCACCGCTGCTCCCTATACACAGAGAACACGCGATCTCGAATTTGAAAGCGAAAGTAAAACGTGAGCTCCGTAATGCACACAAATTAGGCTACATACAATAGTCTTCCAATATCAAACCTATCTTAGGTTGGGCTGTGTAGTTGTAACCAACTCTTAGCTCTGGTCTCTGGTTACTGTTTTTATTTCTATGTTCAATTTGTAGAAAGGAGTCACACACAGACTTAATCAGAAGTTCTGGAAGCTCATAATTCATGTACAGTAAGGTCTGAAGAGACTCAAGTGAAATCATACAGGAGAGAAGCCAGTCAGTTGAGTTTGTGGCAAAACCTTTTACAGTGCTTGTATATTGTTGTCTTTCAATCCATATGATAATTCATACTCAGAAAGTAGAACTGAAATGACATGCATTACAAGATGATTAGTTAAAACATTTCAAATGCACCTGCACACTATTTTTTCCAGTCATGAATTTTGTCATTGAGGATTTCTTAAAAATATTGTGCAAAAATCTCGTCTCGTTCTTGTGAACACAATCTTGTGTCTTGTCTCGTCTCATGAGCTAAGTGTCTTGTCACACCCCTATTAAATAATATTTGTAAACTTTTTGCATAATTTCACAAAATCACGGAAATTGTTGGAAATGGTGATATTTACCTTGATTTTTCTATATTTTCATCTATATCTCATATTTCATCTTGGTGAACAAGTAAGCTAACTTTTACGAACAATTTTTTAGGGGAAAATCCATTTATGGTGGAAATGAAGCTGTGGTGGGACATTTTTTCATAATTTTTTAAAAATAATTTTAACAACAAATATTGAAATGGTTTATGATTATTTCACTATTTTTGATCATGATAATTTCAAATAATTGTCATAACACATTTTCACAGTTTAACATTGAAAGATTGGGTTTAGAACACGGGTAAAATATTATTATTATTATTAAATTATAAACATAATAGTAAAGAATTTAAGACAGTTAATGTGATGTTCATAAAAAATAAGTGAAGTTCCTAAATGTAATTTCAGGAGGAATGAACCCATCTAATCTTTCAATTGACTGCCGGAGCATATAAGCAGCCGCTCACCTTGCTCCGGCATCAGCTGTTTCGGCATCCCTCCACCTACCCAACTCCACCAACATAATTTAGGTATTTTAGTACCATATTCATCTTCCAACCATTAGTAGTCCCACTAGGAGGGTATATCTAAGCTCGAGTTGAAGGACAGCAAGCCGAATACATTTAACCTTAATAGCTTAAAGATTATATGGGCAAACAAACTCGTGAAACAAATAAATAACCTCTGGGACTAGACACCCACTTGATGCACTTTCACCTCATTATGTCCCAAAATGCAAGTTACCTGGTTTGCAGGGAGATCTTTCAGGAAGTCTTAGAGTAATGTTTGATCCAACAGCAGGGCTCAGTCTGGTGAAGAACCAGCAAAGTAGGGAAGGCCAGCAGAGGCAAAACCTGAAAGAGCACATCATTTCATTATGCTGTCCGGGGCTCAGAGACAGCTCGAAGGCATACAGGAAGCTCTTTCCCTGCCATGCTGAATGATTCATTAACCGTCTGCGATAAAGTATCACACATGCCAATAGGTAGAAAGATGCAACCTAATGCCTCCAGTTTAGATTACAGGCCACAGTGAAACCATGAAACTGATTAATTTTTGGCTGTGCTTTAAATGTCTTTCAGAACATCTAAAAACAATAAATCAGTCACAAGTTGCAGGTTTATGTGGAAAAAAGCCCAAGTCCTATCAGAAATTTTCTACTAGTGTGCACTTTCTCGGATCCTTTGCCAGGAGCAGAGAACATTTCAGGCACTCTTTATTCAAACAAGCAATGGGTCACTAAAACAACAAACCTTGTTTTTCACATCCCTTGGCTTCATTCCTTTGATGCACCCAGTAGGCGAGAAGGCCATGGTCAGCCTAGTAAACCAATTGCTATATCTAGGTTAAAGTTGAATCTGCAAGATCCAGAGCCCTGTATTACTACACAAGTGTGAATTAAAGCATATGAATGTTACAATCTTTGATCTGTGCAAGGGAATCAAATCTACTATTATGTAAACAGGTCATAAAATTTGAAGTGAGAAACAATATTTTAAAAAGCATGAATCTGTACGCCAATTACTGCTTATGGTGGACTCAAAATTTTTTGTAGTACTTCAAAATCAATGAACTTGGACCCTGAATTAGGCTACTTAAGCAGAGTGTGTGTGGACTTTGACCTTATGGTGGCTTAAATTATGTAATATATTTTCACATTTCACACACTTTTAGGCCTACGTAAGAATGAACTCAAATGACAAGGTAGTTTTAGTGCTGCATTTGCAAAATGTCTGTTAGCTGATATATTATAAATAAAGACATTCAAATTACAATTATTTAGTATTTGATACCCAGTTCCACGAAACAACCTATTACACAATTTGTTATTGCAAGTTTAACTCTTATCCATAAAACACCATGTGTTTCCAAACATGGAGAATGGTCCTGCAATTCCTTCATTTGTTCTGGACCCTTATAACAACTGTGTCCGTCTTTAAAGATATGATTCAGTAGTGACGCAATTGTAAAAAGCTAACCTCTTTTTCCTGCTCGAGCCACCATAAAATACTGCTGTGGTAAATCCTTGTCTGGAATGGATTGCTTGAGAAACATTTTACATGGTAGGCTAATATTTTACCATTCATCATGTTGTGTGAGTCTGCTACTTCCTTTCGACTGTTTAGAAATTCTAAAGCGCAAATTAATGAATGAATCATTTCGAGTCGACTCTAATCATTCAACAAAACAGCGTTGGAAGAAATGAAATATTTATCAATAATCCGTTTAAACAAACACTGTAAATGCATCCCCGCTAGAAATGTTACGTTCCCAGAACATTTTCAGAACGTCCCCACTGGTGTTAAGGACGTTGCCTAGTAACGTTCCCAGAACATTCAGAGACGGTCACGATGTGGAGTTCTTTTAAGGGTTGGGGGACGTTATTTGGTGGACCTTCAAGGAACATTCAGGACGTTCTGGGAATGTTTAGGGGACTATTACTATAGGACGTTCTGTTGACTTCCCAAATGTCCTCTTTGTAACATTCTCGCGCGACCATAAAATAACCAAAATAGAACGTCCCCCTAAACTCATATCGGGAACGTTATTAAATGACCAACAGAGGACTGTGTGGGAACGTTCTGTTAATGTCCCAAATGTCCTCTTTGTAACGTTCTTTTTTGACCATAAAATAACCCAAATGGAACGTCCCCCTAAAGTCATATAAGGAACTTTGAACTGCAGCACTTTCATTACCAAAAGAGGACGTTTTAGGAACGTCCCGAATGTTCTGTAAAGGTTCGAAATTTTCGTCACCTTTAGAGAACTTTTAGGGAACGTTGTGCAAGGTCCTGAGAACGTTGCCTTCTACGTGGTATCTTGTCCTTTGTCAGCAACGAAGAACGTCTTTATTAATATCAACGGATGGTGCTGTGTTCACCTCAGTTATCCTTTTCGAGGCCAATGGTCCCTAAATTTGTGAATGAGTGCAGTAGGATAGATCCGGTTCTGCAGAAGTGTAGAAAGCCTGTTTAGTTTCCGTTTGTTTTGGGGTCAGTGATAAGCAGTGGTAGGCTATCATTGATAAGAAGATATACGTACTGTAGTACATATAGCCTACGTACTATAGTACGACACGTATGTAGGCTACAGTATTTTTTAAGGTAAATTAGGGGTTTTTTTTTGTTGGTTTTTTTACAGTAGGCTATATAGTTAACTAGTGGTAACTGATATGCTAATAATAGTCAACAAAATGTAAAAATGCTGCTGCCAAAGTCACCAGAATTTAACTATTGTATGACATCTCTTGTTAAATCATGTTATTGCCCAGACTGCACTGGTGTAAAATCAATGGGCCAAGTTACAGTGACGTAGTAGGCTATGATTTGCACAACAACAATATATAACCCTGAACAAAACAGCATGTTTGGTAACTAAAATGATGCCATTTGTATGACAAAATTCCCTGTGCAGGGTTTGTTCTTGTCTAATACTCATACATGCAGCTGCCAGAAAGTAGGTCTAAAGTGGAATAATCAAATGTTCAAAGTATCCTGTTATTGGCTTTGTTTATCACTAGTTTTGGCCATGTAGACTCAAAGCAAACCTAAGAGGACCCATTCAGTAAAGTAAAAACAAACAGCACCTTTGTTCGCAGAGCCAGAGATAATGAAGCAAGCACAGGCCTGGAGGGTTCATTCTCTGTGACTTATTTCTATGTCATTGCTGTGGGTAAGCCAAGTAGGACTCAACTAGAGTCAAATTTCATGCAGTTCAGTTCACAGAGCGAACTTCACTGGCAACATTCAGTATGAAGTCCATATCACAATGTACTTTTGTAATTGAAATAGAAGTCACGTATCAAAGTTTTTAACCCTGTTCACCACGTAAGTGCTGTCCAAACACCTCTGGTTAGTAGTAAGCATATTCCAATAGCAATGACCTTGCAAATTACGTCAATGTTGTCCTTGATGTGACATCACTGTGGCTACTCTGAATCTGTGTTGTTGGAAAAGAGTAGCTTTGAAGAGGCAATCAGCAAAATACTTTAAGGTTCCTAACGCCTATCGTTATCAAACTGACCCTCCACGTGGTTCGTGTTGACACAGATGAAAAGCACGACAACCTCTGATAAGGGACTGCTTTAAATATGGACTCTGAAAAGAAATTCTCATTTTCTCATCAACAGGTAAGAGCCAGATGTCCACTTGCATAGATTAATTACTTAATGATGTTTGAGTGGTCCTGTCTAATATGTTGTTAGCCAATAACATCTAAATAAATGTATCTAATTACATAAATCTTTTTTCTATTTTCAAACAGAGAATAACCTTCATCAGTAAAAATAATAAATATGAATCTGCAATTTGTTACTTTGGCTTTGGCCTTTGCTACCACAGCAGGTTTGTTGCCTCTCCAGTTTCTATTATCAAATTCAATTTTAATTTTTATTACATTGATCTAATGCAACCATCCTCCTTTTCAGCATTTCCACTCAACGATGAGGTCAGCCGAGAATCATTTAGTTTACAGAGAGACAATCAGGCCACAGACAAGAAAAAATTTGACAAAGACTCAAAGTAAGTTTACTCTCTTAAGACCAGTGTTCATTAACCAGCAGTATAATGACATGATGCTTGTTTATTTTTTTTACTTTCCTTTATTAAAAATTCATACATGCAGTGTCTTGAATACACCTCTTCTTTGATTAAAAATTCATTTTATTTTAGACATTAAAAATTAAAACAAACTACTGGACATTAAATATTTTTGCGGGGACATAAAGTCAAAATGTCAATTGTTGAGATATTATAATGAAAAAAAAAATGCCTCAATAAAAATAATTAAATTTTTTAAAAGAAAACAGCAAAGTTTGGCAAATTTGCTTAATATTTCAGTAACATTTGATATTTATGAATTAATAATGAATATAAAAAAAGTAATTATTGAGATGTGTACTCTCATATGTTTCAAAGGTGTAAGTAAAATCTAATTTATTTTTTACTTGAAGTTATTAAACTGAAACTTTTCTTGAACATATCTTATAAGTTTTTAAAAACCATATGAAATGAATGTGAACACAAAGAGTATGTGTTTAAAACTAGAGTTCTTTATCATGGATGCTCTTGTAAGTCATTGACCCCTGATCCTTTTTTGAAGTGGTATGTGGAAGAACCATGTGGTGAGCAGTGACCTTTACTCCCAGGACTCTAACAACCCCATGGCGGCTGAACTGAGACGCAAGCTGAGCATGGAGTCTGAGCGGCTGAGGGCTCGTCTAAAGCAGGAGCTTGCTGAGCTGAGGGAGAGACTCTCTCCTTACCCCAGCCACCCAAAACACACCCTGGCCAATGTCAAGGAGTTCCTGGCCCCCTTCACTAAGCAGCTCCAGACCGCTCTTCAGTCAAATACTCAGGAGCTCTGTGAGAAACTCAATCTGAACCTCCAGGACCTGAACCCAGAGGAAGCCACGCTTTACCAGGAGGCAGTGCAGAGGATCACGCAAGCTTTGGATGAAAGCCACCAAAAAAGGACTGCAGCCTTTGAGGACTTTAAAACAAAAGCATTTGAGGCAGTAGAGGAGGAAAGAGACAGCAGTGGAAAGGAACTTTGGGAGGAAGTCACTGCCAGGCTGGGACAGGAAGTGTGCACCTTCAGTTTAGAGGTACAAGGGAAGGTGGCAGCACTGAAGATAGCTTTGGCAGGCCATCTTGCCTCAGCACAGCCTCCAAGGGATGTGATGGCTTCAAAAGTGGATCAGTTCTGCCAGAATTCCTCAGCTCGGAATCAACAGTTTATTTCTAACTTAGACCTACAGATGACCACTCTCCAAGAAAACCAGAGTCATGGTGAATCATCCGGTTTCCATCAGACAAACATAGAGTCCATACAAGAGGATTTCTCCACTAGACTCACAGCCCTATTACAAGACATCGTACACACTCTAAATTAAACAACACACCTCCTTTCCTATCAGAAATACAACTGTAATGTAAATAACAGCTCTTATGTTTGGATTGTACATTGTGACTTGTGACTTTTGTAGAACAATATTGATGTTTGTACAGTTTTCAAAAAGAACCTTATATGATGTACAGCGAAATCCATTGAAGTAAAGGACAGAAAAGAAAGCCTTTCTTCATTTTACTAAAGATATTTTGTGTAATGTGTGGATATACTGTTTCATAAACAGACAAAAGCATGTAAATAAAAAAGATCAATTTGTATATATTTGAAATGAATATATGTTGTCCTTTGATTATTGCCTCAACTAATAAAAGTGTTCCTTTCTAAATACATCACATCTATCAATTTTTATATCATATTAAATTACAGGGAAGCAGCAAGTCACTGGCTAATACAGGGGTTTTCAAACTGTGGTTCGGGACCGCAAAGGGGTCTGCAGAATATTTGAGGAATTATACATGAAGAAAACTGTTACAGTCTGTCTAAACTGTTTAGGGCTGTCAAAGTTAACTTATGTATCAAATACTGTATGTTTAATGCAATCATTTTTAACACAAAATATAAAAAGTGCTAAATCTGAAGTTAATTGAAAATATATATTGTTAGTAATTTCATACATCTAAAAGTAGGTAGGTAGAAAACTTTACAAATATTTCCACATAATATTTTTAATAATTGATTTGCTTTTAATAGTCAAATTAAAAGCCAATTATTTAATTAAGAAAACAACATAGTCTGTAATATAATGCTTAATATATTTTTTCACGCAAAATAAACGGGTCTTTATACATGACAAAATAGCTGCCTTTATATTTTAGGAAGAGGGTCCTTCGATCATATTTTGGGGTCCTTCAAAAAGTTTGAAAACTCCTGGGCTAATATACAAGCAACATGTATAAGAAGCAAAGTGTGATCAAAAAATTACAAAACGATTACATCCACAGTTTGTTCCTCTCAATAATACCTACATACCTTTCAGATAATTAACATCTAAAACTCATTAAACAATGCAGTATTTGCATTTACATGGAGAATTAAGCATTTTCTTCCAAGCGCATGGTGACTGGACTACACAGTGCTATCTAAATAGATTAAAATATGCTAAATAAGCATTATGTAAAGTGGTTCTTTGCTGGTTTGTGCAGATGCCGTGATGTGATCAGACGTCTTATCGGGCATATCAAATTAAGCTTCATTCAATGCAAAACAGATGGCGAGCTGATGGATCTCTTAGTGGAAAGCCCGAGGCAGACCACCGGCCCAGAAAAACTTCTTCAGCACAAACCATCCAGCCATAACCATCAACACAGCACCGCCGGTGGCAAAAATGACCCCCACTACCACTCCAGCCACGTTCATATTGTCCCTGTTCAATGGCTCACTGCCTCCTGATTCACAAAAGAAAACAAGTTGTGCTGTTACTGTCTAGCTTTTCATCTGAATTTCAGACAAATCAAAGTGCAATATTTCGACTGAAATAAAGTTTCAAAAAGAATCTCATACCATAGGCCGATGCAGTGGGAACATCATTCTCTACAGGATCAAAAAGAAACGGTAGTTAGGCATGACAGAAAATGACTTTCATTTGGAATTCAGTATGTTTGACAACAAGCTGGGTCTCAGATCGGTCTCATTCTCATTGACTCACTCAGGGCTGCGGTGTATACAGGACCCACAGACACCGTGGCAGATTCTTTGGCTTGTGATCCGTAAGGTTCTAGGGCCCTTCGCTGTCGTGTTCTATTAGAGCTGCAAGACTGCACAAGTAAAATAAAGTGACATTAATTGGCTGACATTATCAGTAGTGGTACTCTATTCAATTAATTCTGTTCTAACAGTAAAAGACTCCTACATTAAGTAATTCTTGGCACTTGTTGGGCTCGCAAAGTCGCAGTATGCAGTGCAGGTATATAGTAGACTTTTCTTGATCACGGTGCTCCACAAAGCGGAAGGCTTCGAATGAAAATCGGGCAAACTTGGAAAACCCATTATAAAGCACCGCTGTCCGATCCTCTACAACGCATCTGTGATGAAACAATAAGGAGAAACACTGATGTAGTTGCCCTGGTGTGAGGGCGGGACAACCTGTCACTCACATGTCATCACAGCAATAGCAAGCAACAACCATCCAATCAATTCCTGATGGACAAAATCAAGTACATTTTAGGGCTTTTCACACTTGAAATAGTTCACTGTAAACGAATGAAACGAAATCCTGGGTTATCTTTATTCACGTTTCACACTGTTCATACTATACCCGGGGTTAACAGTTAATCCTGGATATAAGCTACCGTTTTCCACTGCACATACCTAAACCCTGGGATAAAGTCCTTATCTGCATATTCGCGGTGTCACTGACTGGACAAACGCAGCACGTGACCTGTTTACATAAAGGCTCTAGCATTGCGCGTCCTCATACTAGGCTACACATTGCTGACTGTAATATCAAGTTTTTTTTTCTGAGTGAACTTTTCGAGCTATAAAGGTAAGAATGACTGTCTTTACTTCACTCCAACTGTAACGTTTTCCATCGCCGTTTGACATTTTTCCTATCATATCACGCGGCGTTTCCATGACTGCCCAAAGCGCGTGAATATAAGGCACGCGATTGGTCGGTTGCCAAGCATCTAGTTGTAACATTTTAACACCGCATCGTTTCACTCTAAAGGTTTGGCACCGCAATGCAGAGTTAACACCGCAAAAGCAGGGTTTCATAACCCCGGGTGAAAAGCGGTGCTAACCGCGTATCTAAATTACAAGTGTGAAACGCTCCTTTACCCGGGGTTAAAAGCGGTGTTTAGAACGACGACAACCCGGGGTTAAGCGCAGTGTGAAAAGCCATTTTTTCTTTTTCGAGAAACCATTTCATTAGGATATGTCACAATAGGGAAGAAAAGATGGCATCTTCTGTTTCGTGTACATGTAGGCCTAGTTAACTAATGTAAACAAATGGAATCTTATTGTAAAGTATTATCATGAATTCTTAACTCACCCTGTGAAAAAGTTGTGCTGTTGTTTGTTGGTTTGATTATAAGGTGATGGGGTTGCAAAACAGTGGTCCAGCAACAAATGAAAACTAAAGAAAGGCAGAAAATAGTATTTCATTCCTCAATAAAACCTTTAAGATATTCACTGTCCAAAAGAAAACTGCCGTGTTCTTACTTTCCAGTGAGATTGACAGCTTTTACTTCAACATAGACTTTACTGCGCAGCTCTAATCCAGTAGGCGGAACCACCAAAGGCGTGGTAAAATCTGTGCTCTGACATGAAAATAATAAAAAATATCTTTAAAAATGTGACATATTTTGCATTCAGAGTAAAGAATTTAACACAAATCTACACTCACATTGAAGACACTTATGCTGAGAGTGTCAATGAAAGTTCCATTGTTGTCACTGGTGGCCACTGACACTGATGACCTGCATGAAGAATATTAATCAAGTCAATCCTCCTGTTGTCATGCTGCAGTTGGTACAGTATGCAGTGGAGGGTGAAAGTCTTGATACTCACGCTACGATCTGAGTGTTGTTGATAAGATATTCCAGTGGATAACGGCAAGAGAAGTGATAGTAGAGGTCTGTGGAGTAACTGATGAGGCCCTCTGCGGAGCTGGGTGTATCAATGTATCCTGTGATAATGACCGACTGAATGCTGGAGAACATGCCGAATGGACCAGAGGAGCTGGGCACCTCATCCACAATCTAAAAATGCACAAAGGAAAATTAAATTATTTGAATTCAACTATTTTACTTTTTTTACAACACATTTTTATACTTTTTATAATTATAATATATATTTAAAATATATTTTTGGTACACTTACAATATTTTTGAACATTTCACCACTTTTTTCGAATTATTATGTATGTAGCTTTTATTCGTTTTTTTTTTTTTCGTTTTTTACTTTTTTTATACTTTACTATTTTATAATTATAATACATTTTAAAAACAATTTTTTTTTTACATTTTACATTTTTTTGTTAAATTAGTAAAGTATGTACACAGCTTTTGTCACCTATTCATTGTAATTTCACATTTTTTATAATTAATATAGCCTATGTGTATTTTATGACACATATATAACCTTATTCATTTTTTCATTAGTGCTATACATCTAAAACATTTTTTACTATTTATACTATATACTTTTTATAATTATAATACATATTTTATCAATTGTTTTTATATTTTATAATTTTCTATTTTTTTTACATCTTACTGTTTTGTAAAATTAGTATGTATGCAGCATTTATGATCTTATTCATTATTATTATTATTATTATTATTATTTGTATTTTATAACACCATTTAATTATTTAATCACTATTTATCACTAGGCAAAAAAGTTACTAAAATGGTTTAAAATATATATATATATATATATATTTTTTTTTTTTTTTTTTTTTTTTTTACACATTTTCCACCATTTCTTTAACTTTTTTTTTTTTTTAAATAATGTGTATGTGTGCAACTTCATTATATATATTTATTTATTTATTGTATTTGCCACACCACAACTGTGATTAAAAAAGAGGAGAAAAAATATGTTTCCAAGCTCTTAGAGATTAGACATATAAGATGACAAATATCTTTTTTTTTTTCTTTGCACCTGCAGAGATTGTCTACATGGGTTCTCCTGGCTATGGTTGACTGCCAGCTGGTAGCGGATGACAGGTGGGTCCACAGTGGTGTCGATAGTGCCCCTGCACTCGGCGTTATTGCGCTCCCCGTTCAGGGCCAGGCCATTGGGGTCAAAGCCTGCCCAATCTGCGGTGCACAGGTTTACCTCCAGAAGGATCATGCTTGCGCCACAGTGTACCACCAGATCATTGTTGTCTAAACAAAAAGGAAGGTCTTAATGTCAAGCAAACTGCAGAGAATGGAGACTGTCTCACATCTGGAAGGTCTCAGACTCACCTGGAACCCTGTTATACACCGAGGAGCAGTTATAGGCCGAGTGAACAGGCTGCAGAACGAGAGCCAGTGCACATAAGCAAAGGCACAGCATCATTCCTGCTGTGGAACAAAGGCAGAACATGACTAAAAAGTCACCTATTTAAAAGTCGTCCAACATCACAATAACAATGAAGGTAATTATTTAGAACGAATTGTGTTTTTTAATGTACTTTAGGAGAAAAAGCAGTAGATATCACTGTAAAGAAACAGTATTCCATACCTGTTTAACTCCCAGGGAGATGAATGGACACTATTTGAGAAAGGGGATGAGATGCTTCTTATATAACGTTAGACCCCAGGTGTGATTCAATAGGTGCAGGGAGTGTCTCATCCCTCCTACTGCATTACCGTACAGTTCCTTCCCAAATTATAAAATTAATCCTCTGGCTTTGGTTAACAATGACAGTCCTTTAATACAGTGACAATGGGATTTGACACATATCCAATAGACACCTGTTCTGATTTTCAGATAAGTCTATATAAATGAATACTGATGAAGCTGCGATTATGACTATGAATATATAGAAGACATATACTTGCTGTAGTAGGTTAATAGGTTTATGTTTGCAGATCTTGCCCCCCATTAACTACAATAGTAGGGGAAAAATACTATGGTAGTCAATGGGGGGCGAGATCTGCTTGGTTACAAACATTCTTGCAAATATCTTCCTTTGTGCACAGCAGAACAAAGAAATATATACAGGTTTAGAACAACTTGAGAGTGAGTAAATGATGACAGAATTTTCATTTTTTGGTGAACTATCCCTTTAATTTTAAATTGTGTTGGTTTATGGCTTGGTTTCAAAGGGAGTAAAAGATTTTGTTATGTGTACTCATACAGATTATTAGAGGTTTGCTGTAAGACACATTTTTTTGTTTTTGTTTTTGCTATATTGTCATAAATTAACATGAAAAAACATATTTTTAAACTTTTAATGTGTGCCAAAAAAAAAAACAAAAAAAAAACAGTATTCTTGCATTCAGATATATATATATATATATATATATATATATATATATTTTTTTTTTTTTTAATGATTTATTCAAAATAACTTTATTATTTTATCCATCTGGGAACCTATTTTTCTGTAACAGTATTGAATCTCAAAGCCTTAGAAAGTAAATTAAGAGTCTTTTGTGTATAAATCATTTGAAACATAAAATGTTGCATCATCTCCTGGGAGTAGAACATTATGAATACGAGAAATGTGATAATTTGCCACAAGGTATGAAACACAGGATGCCAAAAATAGCTTTTGTTCGTCTGGCTCACATGTAAGCATCATCTATTGTATTCTAAGAGCAGCTAGCTCAAGACTAGCTCAAGACACCCCTGCTAAAGGCTAAAGGGTCGGTTTTGACTGAGTGATGGTGATATCTGACAAAGAACTTTGAATGAAGCACGTACACTTGTTTGTGCCAAAAAGCCCCTTGGTCAGAGAACATATTTCACATATTACGCTTCGATGCGTCACACCTTGATTTTCAGTTCTTCTAGGACTTAACAGTGATAGCAATCCAGATCCCTGTGTTTTTCAATTTTATTCACACTTTTTGATTCATTAATATGACTGCAGGGGTCATTATATGATTCAGAGAGGAGCTAAAATGCATAGTATGAAGTATGAGAATCATTCTTGTTCAAGAAGTCAAACCGCCTACACAGTGAGGTAAGGACTGAATTGACAAAATCCTTCAAGACTACTTTATTCATAAGCCATAATTCATAAATTTACAAGGCAACATCTCTATAAGAATTTTCCACAACTTCACATTCTGATCCTGTAACTGCAGAAAAAAATATTTTAGCCACACAGTTCTCCATTTTTAAAATAATAAGAAGAAGAACAGAAAGAGAACCAAACAATTTGTCATTGTGTGTTGTGTCCTATCTCATGTGCCAGCAATACAGAGTATAATATTGTAATTTAATCATATGTAATTTTGTGGGGTTATCAGATTAATTTAACATTTCAGTTCAATTCTGTAAAAAGATATACTGGGAATTCACATACAGTGAGGGAAGACCATTTTGTAAAGAATAGAACTCTGTTGTCAAATCATGATTTATGACTCCTTCATGATTAATGGCCAAAGACCTCGCAAGACAACTGTACAATCACATTGCTTGAAAATTAGTTTCCTGTTAGGGTTCTGCTTCATACATCATGATTTTAATAATCACGTGGTAGGAAATTGTGAGGAAAAAAATATTCGCTTTAAAGGATGACAATTGTGACCGCATTAGAGTATCTAACCTCCGAACAAACACAAGGAAAAGTGGAGCCTCTTCAGAAATGAAAAAAAAAAAAAAATAGAACAATACTAGTATAACACTGCCACCTGCTGGTTCAAAATGGAAAAACAGCAACGCCAACATTTTAAAATGAGCAATGAAACTGATAGCCATCTTAATAATAATAATAATTTACGTTAGGTCCGTATCTAACTAGGCTATAGCTAATAGTTCGAGCACAAAATAAGCAGACAGAATAATATAACCCAACTAATAAATGAGCGTCCGATCGCAGAACATTTATAAAAGTAGTGGCATTGGATCTGGTGTCTTCTCAAACTCCTCTCTCAGTTATTACAAGAGTGTACTTGTTAAGTACGCATATCTGACTGCTGCAATAACTACTTTCCTGCATCCAGGTTATAGAAAATGCATTGCATTCAGTGAGATAAACTTTAATGTCCATTCTATATGCATGTGCAATAAATATGCTGCAGCATCTACACAAGGTGACTCAAGCCAAACATACCTTAAACAACTTGCACAGTGGTCAGTTTGTACATTTTTGACCAACCTTTTCCACTTTTGGTGCCATTTCTAGCGAGAAATTAGTATTGTAGTAATTAAATATTTGCTTAGTTATCACCAAAGCTCTCTCTATTTTGTTGTTGATCAGTAAATCATTATTCTGCGAAATTAGCCAAGTGTGGTTATCTGCAGGTTGGAGTAATGGGCGTGACGAAAGGTAGGGGTGTGGAAAAAGGTCTTTATAATTGATAATGACAACATGGCGAATGTAGTAGTTCAGATTACATTCATTCTACTTTCATACTATATATACTTTTTTAGCGGCCATTAAATAATTACTTATTCAAAATAAGTACCAACGATTTCGGACGCAGCCCATTCACTCCATCCATTCATTCAAATACACTGATTCATATTGAAACAAGTGCCTTTTTGAATTCAGAATAGCACACTAGCACACTTCCTGTTTCTCCAATATCTTTTAATGGCAGAAATAGTAAGAGTATTCTGCTATTCCAAAGTTAGCCTTTATGAGTGAGTCATTGAAACTTAAAAATGATTCATTTAGGAACAATGCGCAGTGATTGTGCTGTGGCTTTGTGGTGGAGCAAAAACAGACATGAAATTAAATGACATGAATTGTAAATCTAAAATATACGTTACTCAATACTAACTTAATAAACATAAATGGAACAATGTTAAAGGGTTAGTTCACCCAAAAATGAAAATTCTGTCATTAATTACTCACCCTCATGTTGTTCCACACCTCTAAGACCTTCGTTCATCTTCAGAACACAAATTAAGATATTTTTGATGAAATCCGAGGGTATCTGATCCACACATAGGCAGCAACGTCATTGCACCTTTTGACGTCCAGAAAGGTAGTTGGAAACATGGTTAAAATAGTCAATGTGACTTGGCCGAAGCTGAACACGTGAGCAGCACGACGCATGCATGTGATGCCGAAGCAGGATCCGGCCAATAATGAGCCGGCATTCAGACGTAAACAAGGAAGCTCTGCACTGAGTTCACTACGCATGATGTTTTGTTTTTTCATAACATTAAAGGAATACTCCATTTTTTTTTAAAATAGGCTCATTTTCCAACTCCCCTAGAGTTAAACAGTTGAGTTTTACCGTTTTCGAATCCATTCAGCCGATCTCCGGGTCTGGCAGTACCACTTTTAGCATAGCTTAGCAGAGTTCATTGAATCTGATTAGACCGTTAGCATCTCGCTCAAAAATGACCAAAGAGTTTCGATATTTTTCCTATTTAAAACTTGACTCTTCTGTAGTTACATTGTGTACTAAGACCGACGGAAAATGAAAAGTTGCGATTTTCTATGCTGATATGGCTAGGAACTATACTCTCATTCCGGCGTAATAATCAAGGAACTTTGCTGCCGTACCATGGGTGCAGCAGGCGCAATGATATTACGCATCTGAGCTGAAAATTTCAGATATTACGCATCTGAAATATTCTGACGCATCTGAGCTTTATAATGGCAGTGAGAGATACCAATGAGTAAGAGCTGAAGAAAGTGCCTCCATCCACATCCATCCATCATAAACATACTCCACACGGCTCCGGGGGGGTTAATAAAGGCCTTCTGAAGCAAAGTGATGCATTCGTGTAAAAAAGAAAATCCATATTTAACAAGTTATGAAGTAAAATATCTAGCTTGTGCCAGACCGCCTTCTGTATTCAAGTTACGAAGAAAGTGTAAACTGGTATCGCGTCAGTTACACTTTTTCGTAAGTTGAATAGGGAAGTCGTAGGATGTAGCGTAAGCTTTGTGAACTGCAAGAATTTTACACTTTCTTTGTAAGTTAAATACGGAAGGTGGTCTAGCGGAAGCTAGATATTTTACTTCATAACTTGTTAAATATGGATATAAATTTTTTTACACAAATGCATCGTTTCACTTCAGAAGGCCTTTATTAACCCCCCGGAGCCGTGTGGAGTACGTTTATTATGGCTGGATGTGGATAGAGACACTTTCTTCAGCTCATACTCATGACCTCTGTTCACTGCCATTAAAGCTTGGATGCGTCAGGATATTTATTAAAATATCTCCGATTGTGTTCATCAGAAAGAAGAAAGTCATATACACCTAGGATGGCTTGAGGGTGAGTAAAGCTTGGGCTAATTTTCATTTGAAAGTGAACTAATCCTTTAACATAGTGATTGATTGCTATCGGGATGTGAAGAGACTTTCAACCAGCATAACAAAAAATGTCTTTGAAGCAAATCACCCACCCTGCCTTTATAGAACACACACACTCACAATCATGCTGTTTTCAAAAGTTTTCAATACAAACGTCAAGCATAAATTCAGTGGTTAGTGGTTCTCAAAAGAAGTGACTTGAGCCTAATAAAAGAGACATGACAGACTACATTCAGTGAGGAGGGGCAATGAGTCCGGGCAGCCTGCCAGAGATCAGCACAAACAAGCTGCACATGCAGTGCCACTGGCCTGATGGCCTCACCCTTACTTCTCCAAAATCTCATGACATCTGCAGTGTCTGTTCATAATACCCTACAAAGATTTCACTGCATTTATGATTACATACACAGTAGGAGGTTTCCTCTTCCAAGAATTTTACCCAAGTTGTAATTGGGCCTCTTGTAACAGCCACAGACACCAGAATAGGTTTTACAGCTTATATTTCCCAGCTTAAGCTCTGTATAATGAATTTATTTTCTTTGTCAGGTCAAGGGGAAAATGTCTGGAAATAAAAAAGGACAAAAAAACAAACCACAAAGACGAAGAGGAAACAGGCTGTTGAAAAACTGTGTTTCCTTTCCTGACTGGCTTCCTATTCCTGAGGATAGTGTGTGTCTGACTGTGAGCTGGCAGGGTCAGCAGCAGTGACTGGGCTCCTTTGACTTGCATAGAACAGGCAGTCACCCTCATAAAAAGTCATCTTACTTCCTCTGTCAGTTTGCTTGTGAGCCAAATAAAACTGGTCCCTCTGCACATGTCTCCGAACTGATTTTTTATGAATTAGAAACTACAGTGATTACACACCAGTGATTGATGCTTATGCGCTAAAAGATAAAGCACATGCCACATGGTTACTTATCACTTATCTCCTGCAACATATTTAACATACAAAACTCAAAGCACTACAAATTAAAAACAATTTAGAATTAAAAAAAAAAAAACCTAGCATATGACCGCTCTGAAGCAAGGGAGTCGTGTAACATTAGCAACACATTATTAGCTGTTTGATAACGTAGTCGGGCAAAAGGCTAATCATATTAATTACTGTTATGTGTCCGACGTTGTAAAAAAACAAAATCATTGTGCAGCATTGACCTCACTAAGTTGACCGAGTGGATCTCTGAGTGAGTGGAGGCGGGGCTAATTAGCATATTCATCCGCTAAGACCTTATGCGCCAGAGAAACAAGCGCGCTGCCATCTTTATAATAGTGTCTTTGAACTTCCGTTTTCGCGGTAGCTCTGTATATTTCTATGGCATCGCTGTCAAAGAATAATTAGCTGGTGAAGTGGATTTACTTGTAGAGTTAATGAAAGTTATCAGGAGCATTGTTATGTTTAAAGCAGATGTCTTAACAAATGTCAGTAGACCGGGAAGATTTTAAAACGAGCAGTTTATTCATAAATACGTAAGATCGCTGTGGAAATACAAACCGGAAGTCAAAAGACAACGAGCGCAGCGCTGAAAAGGGGCGGAGCTACGTAAGGTCTATACTATATGAAGGAAGGGTGTAGTTACATTCAAGCTAAAAAAATGCCTTTGTTTAATTATGTCATTTTGGTGATCAAGGATGAGTTTTAAGGGATAAAATTATTGACTACAGGGGGACTTTAAATAATCATTCTTGTTCGCATGTTTATGAACAAATGTAAGTTGCGATAGTGTTTTCTTCCCTGTTGTGACATATCCTAGTAAATTGGCTTCTCGAGCAAGAAAAAAATTTGAGTGGAACTTGATTTTGTCCATCAGGAATTCATTGGATGGTTGTGGTTTGCTATTGCTGTGAGCTCATGTGAGTGACAGGTTGTCCCGCCCTCGCGCCAGTAAACACGTCATCAGAGAAGAGAAGAGGGAAGAGGGAGGGGAAGTTAGGCTATTTCGATTGAAAATTATGAGGGCACATGAATTAACAAAATAATGATGTGCATAAATAATTTATTATAAATACTGCAATATTCCATAAAAATATGAATGATGAATTTTGATTGTATGGTGACTTTAAAGGTTTAAACTGAATGCATCCAAACAGTAAAAAAATTGTGTACTCTATTAAGAATAGGTTACATTTCACTAATTTATTATCAGCTTATTTATTATTAGCTTATTATTAGCTTATATTAGCTTATGAACACTATTTACATTTGAGTGTCAGCACAAAAACAGCTACAACCGTTTCTGCTAGCGGGAACATTCATTAGAGACTCAAGCAGCCTTTCTTGAGTCAGAGAGAAAACTTTGCCTGCGTTTGTTTCGTCTGACAGCGGGACGTTTTGCCAGGATCTAGAAACGGTCGTGTCGCACGCCTTTTGAAACTATGTAGAGATGGAGTTCATGAAACTGATCGGAACTGTTTTGGCAGTTTGTTTCCATCCCAGCTGCGCATCAAGCGCGTTCGGTGGTGAGTTTGTGCTTATTTATGTAAAATGTCGGTTCATGCACACTGATATTCAAACGTATGCCTCTTGTATGCGTTGAAATAAAATTTAGTGTCCAGTTCGAGTGCATATTATGTAACACTAACAGTCAAATAACGCGATAGTTTCGATTAACGGACCGCAGTCTTTTCAAATAAAGATTTCTGAAGCGTTTTGCAAAAACATATGTAACGAATATAAACATCTGATAATGCAACAAAACGTCTAACTGCGGCTTCAATGACTTCTCCTTTTCTATTAAAGTGGTTTGTTTATGTACAGTTTTCGGATAAGAAGGGTTTTAAATTTGGGTCACAGCTGTTTTTTAGTCAGCGAGGATATGGCTGATAGCTGTCGCACACATGACTTTGTTTAAGAGGATTTTCCGCCTGACAGTTTGTGGAAGTTCTCCTGATTTCTTCCTCTGTTTGCTCACATAATTCCCTGCGCCAACTTTCCTATAACGGTTCCCACAATATTTCCATAACAGTACTTTAGGTTCAACAGTAACATCAGTGTTTTTGGTGATGTGATTTGCAGATAACAGGATATGCCGGAGAGGGACAGAGAAGCCCTGCTATAAGATCACAAGCTTCCAGGACAGCAGGCTCAGAGCAAGCTTTGAGGCAGCCAGACAGAAATGCAGGGAGGATGATGGGGAGCTGCTCAGTATTGAGACCGAGAATGAGCAGCGTCTGGTGGAGAAGTTTGTTCAGGAGCACTGGGCCACTGATGGAGACTTCTGGATTGGGCTACGAAGGAGCCCACAATATAATGCTGATTGTTCAGCGCAGTATTACTGGCTGGATTACAGTCCGGCCACATTTAGGTAAGAGATTTGCAGTAATATCATCCTGAAAGTTTTTTTTTTTTAGAGTGAGAGAGAGTGAGTTGAAAATGAAAATTCTTTTTCTCATCTTCATGTCATTCTTCACAAAAGGAGCTATTTTGTTCTGGTTGCAATTACAATAGATGGAGACTGAAGGTTTCAAGCTTAAAAAAGGGCACAAAAGCCTCATGAAAGTGCTCTATATAACAGTGCTGTTATTGTTAGGGTTAGTTCATCCAAAAATGAAAATTCTGAGATTTATTACTCACCCTTGTGTCGTTCCACATCCGTAAGACCTTCGTTCATCTTTGGAACACAAATTAAGATCTTTTTGATGAAGTCTGAGAGGTTTCTGTCCCCCCATAGATATCGAACACAACTACCACTCCAAGGTCCAGAAAGGTAGGAATAACATCATTAAAGTAATCCATGTGAATCCAGTGGCTTAAACTTAATTGTATGAAGCGACGCAAGTGCTTTGTTTGCGCAAAAAACATAATTTACCACTTTACTTACAAAAATATTAATCTGCAGTACTCGTTCACGGGAGCTTCACGACGCATATTAAACCCGTGCATCAACTCAACACACATGCGCGAGTGTTAGCGAGAGCATCACGACGCATGCGTTTTGTGTTCACGCAAGTGCTGACATTGTTGCGTGAACACGCTTTGGATAATATTATTTTGTAAATGAACTGGTAAATTATGTTTTTTTTTCCACAAACAAAGCACTCACGTCGCTTCATAAAATTTTACTGGAGTCACATGGAGTACTTTACACTGTCTTTCCTACCTTTCTGGACCTTGGAGTGGTAGTTGCGTTGGATCTCTATGGAGGGACAGAAACCTCTCAGAGTTCATCAAAAATATCTAAGTTTGTGTTCTGAAGATCAACGAAGGTCTTACTGATGTGGAACGACACAAGGGTGAGTAATAAATAACAGAATTTTTGTTTTTAGGTGAACTAACCCTTTAACTAAAACCACAAACTACCGAAATTGTATTCTGTAATTGAAATAAAATGCAATGATAATAATATTAATAGTAAATAATACTAAAAAATAACACTGCTATATGCAACTTGTATTCTGTATTCAAAGTCTTGTGAGTCATGAAGGTGAGTAAATGATGACAGAATTTTACATTTTTGTTAAACTCTCCCTTTAAGTGAAAGTAAAATGTGCTATACAATTTTCAGTGAGTCTGTTGTGTTTTTAGGAACTGGCTGTTGACAGAGCCCTCTTGTGGCCTTGATCAGTGTGTGGCGTTATTCTACCGGCCCTCGTCTGCTGCTATCCAGAAGAAACGCAACCTGTTCAAGTGGACTGACTACAATTGCAATTCCAAGAATAATTTCATCTGCAAGTACTCAGATGGTAAGCTTTTGCTTATGTTAATGTTAGCTGTCACATTAATATGTTTAATAGCGTTTAATAGTTTAAATATCAGTCAAGCATCTTTAGTGTAAACATATTACGTAAAAGGACTTCAAATGTAAACATCTGTGTGTTTAGAAAAGCATCCTGTCCCCACTCCAGCAGGAAATATCACTACACATACAGGTAAACAAATCCATATGGTTTATCTGGTGTCTTTGCTGCTTTTTTTCTGACACAATTATGGTGATTTTCTATGTTACTTATTAATAATATAAGTGAGGGTGCCTAAATTGCTGTGAGATATTAGCATTTTTTTAAAGATTAATGCAATAGTACCTCAAAAAATGAATATTTTCTCATTTTACCAGTGTTTTTGTCACTAACTAAAACTAAAACTTTTAAAAATAATTTTAAGTAATTGAAATAAAGCTAAGATAAAACAAAATATAAATATTAGATGAAGAACTTGAAATGTTGCTTCTGCAACTAACTGAGATAAACAAGTTTAAGTTGAAGTTCTAAAATGTGACCCTGGACCACAAAACCAGTCAAGTCACACGGGTATATTTGTAGCAATAGCCAACAATACATTGTATGGGTCAATATTATCGATTTTTCTTTTATGCCAAAAATCATTAGAATATTAAGTAAAGATCTTGTTCCATGAAGATATTTTGTAAAGTTCCTATCGTAAATATATCAAAAATGTATTTTTGTAAGTAATATGTGTTGCTAAGGGCTTCATTTGGACAACTTTAAAGGTAATTTTCTCAATATTTTGACTTTTTTTTGCACCCTCAGATTCCAGATTTTCAAATAGCCAAATATTGTCTTATCCTAACGAACCAAAAAAAAAAGCTCATTTATTCAGCTTTCAGGTGATGTATGAATCTCTATTTCAAAAACTTGATTCTTATGACTGGTTTTGTGATCCAGGGTCACAAATGACTAAAACTAAAACTGAAATAAAATAATATAGAAATTTTTATTTAAAAACAAAAATTAATAAAAATGACAAAAACACATAAAATTACAAAAACTTAAATTAAAAATAAGATGAAAACTAAAAATACATAATATAATAATATATTTTTTAGTGCTTCATGAAGGAAAGAAAATCATATAAGTCTAAA
The DNA here is from genome assembly GCF_019924925.1 of Ctenopharyngodon idella. Taxonomy (NCBI): domain Eukaryota; kingdom Metazoa; phylum Chordata; class Actinopteri; order Cypriniformes; family Xenocyprididae; genus Ctenopharyngodon; species Ctenopharyngodon idella. Next base: position 26,417,648 of record NC_067234.1, on the reverse strand, counting down.
ATGACATAAGGGTGTGTAAGTGAGGACAGAATAAAATGAAAGAATTTAAATTTTTAGTTGAATTCTTGCTTTAAAAAGACATTTTAAAAGACAAACTTTGTATGGATATTAATGCTTATGATGACCTCTAGTGGTGGAAATGGAATTATACTTTCACTCACAATCATAATAGGTCAGTCATCTTAAAGGGATAGTTCACCCAAAAATGAAAATTCTGTCATCATTTACCTCAATTTGTTCAAAACTTGTATGAATTTCTTTCTTCTGCTGAAAACAAAAGAAGATATTTTGAAGAATATGGGTAACCAAACAGTTGATGGACCCATTAACTTCTATGGTATAGAAAAAAAATATGGAAGTCAGTGGGATTAACTGTTTGGATGCATTCTTCAGAATATCTTCTTTTGTGTTCAGCAGAAAAAGGAAATTCAAGCAGGTTTGGAACAACATGAGGGTGAGTAAATGATGACAATTTTAATTTTAATTTTTGGGTGAACTATCCCTTTAAGGCCAAACAAATGCTTATTAATCATTCGCTGTCATTCTTGTTTTTAGGTATTGATGACCTGACTCTGGTGCCAAAGCACCCGCCCATTACAGTGGACAATGAAAGAATAAAAACTGAACTCTCAGAGTCTTCAGGTAATACAGCAATATATATATATATATATATATATATATATATATATATATATATATATATATATATATATATAGTGTATATGTGTGTGTCTTATAATAATATTTTATTATAATTTATTCATAATTATATTTTTACATTCAATAACCATGGCCTTTTCTCTTAGTTTCTATTTCAGATGACGCAATTAATATTTACTACATCCTCCTAGCCATTCTACCTGTGATGCTGCTGTTGATATTGGTGGTGTCGGGGGTGTTCTGTTTCAGAGTCATGTCAAGGAGGTCTGTAATGCAGTGCAAACATTTTCATCAATTTATAGTTTGATTATACTTTGTCTGTGCACCCTGTCATATAATATACCTTGTGACTGTATCTTTGAAGGAGAAAAGAACAGAATGAAATCTATGCCGTGCCAGGACAGTGGGTGCGTCCAGTAGCTCCAAAAAGTCAAAATGGTCATGAACGCACCAACAAATTCCACCAGCCTGGAGCTCACCTGGAGTACATGAGCTCTGAAATTAACAGAACATTTAGTGTGACATCCACAAACAGTCAGTTTGAGGACTACGAGAATGTTCAGAGCCGCCCCACACAGTGCGGTTTTGTCACTAATGACATTTACGAGACCTGCCGGAGCCCCTCGGCAGTAGAAGCCGGATGGGTGGACAATGACATATATGGATACTAAAACACTATACAGTAAATACTGACTGGTACAGTATACTGACCTCTATCCCACTAGTGTGGCACCATGTTTGATCTCATCTCCAGTCTGTATGCCTTCTCTTTGATGTGCACTCTGTGACCTAGTGTGAAGGATGGGGAAGCCAGTGGGAGTCTAATGCAGGGGTGTACAGTGAAGCTCGGATTCCCATAACTGACTATACAAAGAAGCATAAAGGTGTCATCGGCTTGTGAGAGCTTCCTCTGTGGAAGCTGGCATCCTGGAACAGGACCTTCCCTTTTGGAAATTCACAAAACAGAACGCTGACCTCTCAGCCCATCTCAACAACATCCTTCTATGTCTCTGAGAATGGCCTCTCTAAAGGATATCTACTGTTGTTCCCTTATGTAGTCACTTTGTAAGCTCAATTGTGTATAAAACAGAATTAAAGGAATTAGCTAAAAGATTATTGTAACATATATTGAATATATATTTTGCTTTTGGGTATGAATTTGTGAGAGGAAAAAAGATAAATAATGAGGTTTTGATGTATTTGGATTGTAAATGATGATGTTGTCTCTGTCCTTATTATAATAATAATATTAACTCTGTTACATTATTTGGACTTATTCTTAAACACAGAATAGCTTGCAATGAATGTTTGTAATTAATCAACATTGTTTCCACACACACACTCATGGAAAACCTTGTAATTTCAGGGAATTTTAAGATCACACATGGAAAAGGAGAGTGTATTTTTTTATATAGTGAATATACTTTTTTTTAGTTATGCTTAATTATAAAATATTTCATTGGCTAAAAACTTGTTCTGCATGAGTGCAGTCTATAAAATCTTAATGGAAATGCACTGATTAAAAGGTCTGACCCTGTTCTTTAGAAATGCTTGATTATTCTGTTGAATTCAAAGCAGAGCTGCAGGAGCAGTTAAGTATTTTATTAGCGCTGCAGTACAGCATGTGTCCAGGAGATGTCGCCATATGATAGGCTGAATCACTTGCAGCTTTGCGGACATATTTGTTGCTCGTCATGTCATGGAGGTGTTTAAAATTTCCAATACAAATCATGCGCTGTCTGTAGTGCCTTATATGCTTACATACTCTTGATATTAATGACTTGTTTGTTGAACTGTTGTATAAAATGTTCACTACAGTACGATACCGCTCTCACTCAGCTGATTCTTTAAAGACACATTTAATGTTTGTAACGTAAATCTGCTTTATATGATGATGTAATTGAGCAAATATGTGATAGGCTACGACTGTTTTGATGTTTACAGGGCTGGGTTGCAAACCCTTGACTTGGTGTCCTAGATGTCACGTGTCAAAATGTGATCCGGTTCGTGGGGGTTCTTTAGGGGGGGGGGTATACTTAAGGGAGTTCGTGGAAATGTTAAAGAGAAAAACTGTAAAAACATTAAATAAATAGATAAATAACAAGATTAAAATAAATAAGATTTAGCTTTAAATGTATAAATAATAGATTTAATAAATAATACGTCTTACTGCACAGTACAATGAGTAGAAAAATTGTAATTCAAATAGAAACTATTTTGACAGTTTTTCACAGTATAAATTTTGTCTTTATACAAGAAGAAACTGCTTTTTAAATTCCCTCGCTCGATAATCGTCACATTTGGGGGTCAGTGGCACCTAAAAGATTGAACCCCCCTGACTTAAAGAATACTTGATATTAAGATACAATGAAGACAGAAAAACAAAGCGCCCTGCCTTCAAATACCGAGCACGTCCCCACTCGGCTCTCATTCCTCGACTGAAGTACGCGAGAGACTTTATCAAAGTTGCTGCTGGTGGCAGGGTTTCACAGCCAGCGCTCGAGCAAACAGAGCGACGCTCAGGCCGTTGACGTAAGAGGTGGGTCTGGTCGTCTTGGAAACGAATTGGCACTGGAGTGTGGAAGTGCTTCGAAGCCCCGCCCCCTGTACAAATACCCCCATAGGTTCTGACGTCAATGCACGTCAACCAGAGAACATGATGCCTCCTGCAAGTCAACTCGTGTACTCTCGCAAACACAGCTGAAATATTAGAGCTCTATTGTATTGGAGGAGGTGGCGTGACACTTCGCCGCGCTCCTAAACACTCTGCTCGTTCTGGTAAGACGAGCGGACCGTCAGCGAGCACCGTGGCCGGCACGCTGGCATTTCTACACGTTTTAGCCTCTGCCGACCTCGTTATCTTGAGGCTCAAGTGGCAGGTCTCTATCTTCTCACCCCAAACCCTAGTGTTTCACTAACAGCATGGTCATGGCTGACTGTCACCAAAAGCCAGTGCTCAGGGGTCCTGTCCGAGTGGGCTTCTACGATATCGAACGGACTCTTGGAAAGGGGAATTTCGCTGTTGTAAAACTGGCAAGACATCGTATAACCAAGACAGAGGTGAGTTGAGAATATATTAGCTAACCTAAATATATGAACTAACCCTTGTGTATGCGCAGAAAACACTACTAGATATACAAAGTTACAGTCTCTAAAGCTTTACTCACACTGGCTTGATAATATCATACGATTGTTGACACTAGTTTTGTGACAACTTATTATTATCTTTGGGTTATAAAACAACCTGTTAATCAGAATGGTTTTGCTCAAGGAACTACCTGGAATTGATTTTTAGGAATGTTTTTTTAACTTAATCTGGCTGATAATTCTAAAATATATATGTTTTTAACCATTTTGTCAACATTTACGTAAAATATTTCCACTAAATCTAGTTAATTAAAAATAGTATTTTTCATTATAAAGTAAAAATCATAATCAAATCTACATCTACATAATATAAATGTTAATAATATCATTTTTTTTTTTTAAAAAAAAAACTCATCTGGGGCATTTTTGTCACTTTTCAGTTGAATTTTAGTTTTTTTTTTTTTCCTTCTGACCTTGGCTTAAAGTATGTTAACTACATTTAGGTGAAGCCTTTGTGCAGCTTTGCATGCACTGATAAATGCACGTCCAGCAGCCTAATGCCTCAATGGAAATATGCAGAGTATTCAAGCATTGTCAGCTTTAATTGTGTCTGAAGCTGTTTGTCAAAGAAAGACAAATGCTGTGTACAATAGCAAGAAATTATGCTGGTTTAGTGCCCTTTTAATGTGGGCCATGCTGTTATGCATTTGTGCAATGGTTGCATAAGCAAAAGGGGTGATTTTGTGATAATGGATGTCATCTCATCACAAAACCTGAGCTGATGTTTGTCTCACATTCCTTGCAAAGAAACCAAATGCAGGACATTTTCATGAAATCAGGGAAATGTCATGAAAATGATTATTATTTTTTAAAATAATTCTACATTTTTCCTATTTACACTACGATTTTGCTCTTTGAGTGCAGTCTTTATCAAATGATTTTTTTTAAAAATCCACAGTTCATGACCTCTGGTGACATTTGTGCCGCTGTGTTTATGTTGCTTTGCAGTAAAGTTTTGGTGTTATAGGTGAGAAGCTGCGAGCTGTAATTTGCGCTTAGTCTGAGAGCTTCTGTGGTTTTCAAGCTTTCTGCAAGTCTGCAGATGTAGAGTTTAGCAATGGAGCAATATGTGAGGGAATTAAGATATTTAACAGGATTATGTTGTACAGAGTTGATGCATCTCTGCAATGGCTGCCTTGAGGCGGATTTATTTCTGTGGGGATGACACTGTCTCGGCTCCCAGAGCTTCCCATTAGTCTCTTGTGTTTTGTGATTTCTCTGTTCTCCCTCTTGAGCTCTCTTCAGAATACACATGCTCTGTCTGGTACCATGTGTCTACTGCCAGTATTGCCTGCATTGTTCATGGATTCAACGGACAGTTGGATCACTGTTATTGCCAATGAGAATGACTAACCACATTCGCATATGACAGCTGATTCATAGGGGGTGATGTGCTGTTATGTTTTACCATTATCTTGGCCCGGAGTCAGTGAGAGAGAGTTTCAGGCCAGTAGACAGAACTGTCACTTTTCCAGTACTTTCCAATTTTCGTACATTCGTTGATCATTTACATATATAAACATAAACATTGGGATTTCTGTGAAATACTGATTGTTGTTTTGCAAATTCTGCTGATTCCGATCTCACCAAGATAATGTTATGTAGCTGACGGACGTAGATGACATCTTTCTGAAATTGTGTGAAAGAAATCATCAGTTTTATAAATTATAATTATATTATTATTTTTTGGCACCATATGCCATCTTTATATTCACTATATTATTAGAATATTTTCCTGCTTGCCTGGTTATCAGTTTGGATGATGAAAATGTTGGCAGGGCAAAAATTAGATCTGACCTGACCAGTAGAAAAAAATCCTTATTGTTGAGCCTTGCTTTGGCATTAAAAATATTCCTTATACTAACAGCAGGAAAGCACCACAGTACTGTAAATCTTCATAACAAAAATATTTTATGTCACTGTAATGATATAAAACAAAGGTCAAAGTCTTTAACTGTATAGTCTGTTATGCTTTCTTTGCTTCTGTTTACTTACCTGAACATCATTATTATTATACAGTCAGAACGGGGATTAAGGTACGAGTGGTTATGAAATGGTAAATTACTCTTGTTCTTCTCCCATTTGTCTGGCAAAAGATGAAAAGCCTGTGGGAAAATAAGATAATTTTGATCATTAACCTACTTCAGTAGTCAAGCCGTTAACCAGACGCTTAGGTGTGTGTATTAGCTTTGCTCAAGTGTATTCTGCCTTTGATCTGCGCTGGGGCTTGTGAAGACTGGATCGACTTGCACTGCTGACAGCAGCAAGACTAATACATTTCACTGAGTAGCTTGAGGCGTTAGGCTCCGTACCAATGAAAAAGTCTCTCTGTGCCTTTAATTCAACAGGTGGCTATAAAGATCATTGACAAGACCCAGCTAGATGCTGTAAACCTGGAGAAGATCTATCGTGAAGTACAGATCATGAAAATGCTGGACCATCCACACATCATTAAACTGTACCAGGTAATGCCTGTCCAGGCCATTTGCTGCCAGTTTTTTTGGCTCTTATATGATAAATTGCATGTGGTGTTTCTCATTTTTAAGTTGATTTAGATAAAAGCATCTGCTAAATGTAATAAAATACTTGATATAATAGTAAGGTTTTAAGAAGGATTCACAATTTTGGAATTTCTTGGCTTATAACCGGAAATCAACAGCTTGTTGTGGCTGGTACAATAAGCAATGATTTTACTTTAAAGGTGTCATGAGTCATGACATGAGAAATCAAATTTGCCTTGATCTTTTGACATATAAGAGGTCTTTGTACCATTAAAACATCCTCCTCATTATAAACAAAGCATTCAAGTTCCAAAAAATGGCTCGTTTGGATATTGTGGGATTTGTGATGTCACATGAACAAATACATTTACATATGACTTCCTCCAGAGCAAGACATCGACAAATAGTTTTACATCAGTTTCTGATGTACTCCATGCAGTCGAGTCTGACGACAACAGGACAAATGGAAGAGTGAAAGAACGTTTGCTTTGACGCGTCCAGTTTAAAACGATTCGTTTGCGTCTCTGTACAGACTTCAGAAGCTTCCCAGCCTTGGGAGCAAGTGGATGATTTATTTTAATGGCAACTCATATCACGTTGGAGGATTACGTTTTTTTTTTTTTTTTTTTTTTTCCTGAGCATTTTGTTTTGTAAACGAAGCACAGTGTAATGGAGAGTTTGCAAAGAAACTTCTGTTGATGATGAAGCAGTTAACTGAATTGGATCTGACAGTAGCTGCATCACAATAGCAAGTAAATGATTTCATAATTCTGTGTTTTAAATAAATAATGTTTTCAAAACACTTACACATGTGCAATAGCGAGTGGCCGTTGATGCTGTTCCCTATGCAGTGACATTAGCCAACCTTAACAGTGGCCGTGTAACTGACAAACCTTAAAGGAGCCGCCCCTTCAAAATGGATCATTTCAGACAGTGGGTCAAAATGAGGGTTGAAAATAATCGTTTTTATGTAAATCGTTTTTGTGGAAAACATTATACAGTCAAACCAAAAATTATTCAGACACTAGATATAATTTTTTTTTATTTTTTTTTTTACGAGTGGGTGCAGGACACTGCAGTTCATTTATGTAAATGAGGATAGCAAAATAAAGTAAACTGACATATTATACCCAAAAATTCATCATACGTTGAACTACCAGTAAAACTGATAAAAATTTGGGACCAAAAATTATTCACTTTGACCTGACCATGTTTTGCTTAAGTGTTATCTGACATAATTAAGATTATTTTTTTCTGACACAGTTTAATTCTGAGATCTTGTTATATTTTATTACCACTTTTTTAAACTACAATGAATAAACTGTAATAATGAATGAAATGTTCAAGGTGACTGAATACATTTTGGTTTGACTGTAAGTGAACTTTAAGGAACATTAAAATAATACAAAAATATATGTCATGACCCCTTTAAGTTTTAAGCCTTTAATCTGGCTGGCTAACTAGCTAGCTAATTAATAAATAACATTCATGTCTCACAAAATAGCTTGTATAAAAGCACAACAAAATGGAATAGAATGCAGACACACAGAATGCACATAATGCTTAAAAAAACAGCAAGTGGTGCAACCAAAAAAAAAAAAAAAAATCATCAGATGCATGTAAACAGAACGACAATTAAATAGCAGAGGTGGAACACATAAACAGCCCAAGTCATATACAAATGTTTCTTTTTTTAATGTTTTAGCATTTTAACTCATTGCTAACTTATCTTAAAATGCCTTTCAGGGTCATGTATATAGAGTGGGTGACATTGACACATAAGACTGGTACAAGAAAATACGCCATAATTTACATTTATGCATTCAGCAGATGCTTTTATCCAAAGAGGTATATGTTATACGATATATCATGCACTTCTCTCATTTACCTGAGGAAATTTTGCCAGATTACCAGCCATTTGTCCAAAGTTAATGGCTAACTACTTTTCATTATAAACTTTTACATGACCACATTAAAGTTGTCCAGCTGGAAAAAGCCTGTTTTTTTAACAGGAGATCATTCACACTCTGGAGTCAAAGTCACACAAACACTTAGATGATGAGATAACTTCTCCCTCAATGTGACTTCACTGCAGCATTATGTAAGACTTTAGGTCACTTTGGTTTTTGGGAATGTGAATAGCGCTTCCTTATTATAGAACGTACCGGCACCAGTCCAAGCCCCTTACCGTGTAATCATAGTGTATCATTATTTCCAACGGTTACTCCATTCAAACGGCATGGGTCAATTAGTCATTTCCTTTCAGTCCTCATAAACAGAGGGTAGCTCTGCAGGCCTTGCCATCTCATCTCTAACCCCCGGTTTCCCTCTGCCCCATCTGCCACGGCTCAGGGTCCTAACACCAAGCAGCTGCTCCGCGCATGCACCCACTCTCACGTATACGTAATGCAGCAGCAAATGGTCCATATTTACTGTGATTATCTGCCTCTATTCACACATCATTCATCTGCAGCATTACATTGGAGATTTTTTTTTGGACATATCAGATGTAATCACAAATGTGCATATGCAGTGCACATGCATTTCAAGCACACTATAATCCTAAAATTCTTCAAGCATCATTCAAGCAGCATGTAGGTTTCTTGGTATTGAGACTTGGCAATGGCAATTTAACATAAAAATTTAGTGTGATACAATTTTTTTAAATGGCATTTATATTACAGTATAAATGTACAAAGCCCCACACATGACATGCAGGGAAAAAAAGTAAATAGTGCGCACAATTTACTAATACGTTCCCTTGATTTATAAATCGTGCTCACAATTTACTAATTTGTTCCCTTTTGATTTACTAAATCGTGCACACGATTTACTATTTCTTTCCCTCAATTTACTAAATCATGTGCAAGATTTACTAATTCGTTCCCTTGATGTATAAATCGTGCACATAATTTACTAATTTGTTCCCTCGATTTACTAAATTGTGCGCACGATTTACTAATACATTCCCTCGATTTACTAAATCGTGCACATAATTTACTAATTTATTCCCTCGATTTACTAAATTGTGTGCACGATTTACTATTTCTTTCTCTCGATTTACTAAATAGTGTGCACGATTTACTAATTCGTTCCCTCAATTTACTAATTCGTTCCCTTGATTTATAAATCATGCACACAATTTACTAATTTGTTCCCTGTATATATGCATACATGCATATTTTTTATTATTTAGATATAATAGAATATGTGTAAATGTAGTGCAATTATTTAAAAATGCTCTTAATATCTCATGCATTAAAAACTCAATACTAAATACTTAATATTTACTACATTTATAATGTTATCTTAGCATAGAGTAAAAACAGAAATTTATGAGCTTAAATACCATGTTTTTAAGTCACTGTATAACGTCAGTCATGTGTTTTAAATGACTTCTGTGATCCTATGTGGCTTTATCATAGAATGACACAGAAAATATATTATTTTGTAGTATTCTATACTGTGATTTTATGATTATTATTAATAGATGAATAGATAATGTGTAAATGTAGTGCAATTAATTAAAAAACTGCTCTAAATCCACACAATATACATTTGAATAGGCATATTATATAATTTCTAATTGATTGATAGTCCTACTTTGTTCACAGTTATCTTTGACAACAGTGTGACCCATCCCTTGACTCAATGTGACTCACCACTACTGGCAGTTTATCACATAAACCGACAGCCAACTAATGTAGAATCAACTATTTGAATGAGATAATTTGAGTTAGTTCCAGTTATTTTCTTATTTGGCAGCTAAGAAGTGCTTTGTGATCATTGTGTTCTGAACAGCTCTGAGATCACAGCTTCCATCAAAACAAGTTTCTGGAAAGGAGAATTAGTTGAGGAGTTTAAAAGATGATTCATATTCTGGCCTAGTTGCTGATTTTATTAGTCAACCCTATAATGCCTTTAAATGGCAAGAGCAGAAAATCCCCTACAAGTTGAGCCCAGATAAGGCTGATTTACACAAAAGCCTCTTGGTACAGATGAGGCTGATGTATCAGTAAACCCCAAACTAACTGACTATATAAATGGCCGACGGTAGTGTTTATGTGGGACTCTTTGAATGTTTCTGAATTATAACATGCCGCTTCTCTTCACTACATTTAGGTCTATTCATCTTTTTGTTTGCTTTGGCTAATTCTGGAGTCCTCCCACACATTGCTGGCTCTGACACTGCACTATGAATCGAGCCTACGAGTAACTAGCATCCCACTCTGATTCATGAGTGTTTCATTATAATACTGTGAACTGTAGTGGAATACTTCAGATTTCAGCCGAAAGTAGCAGTCATTTTATCACTCAATGTTTTTGGCACCCTCTATGTGGGATTTTTTGGATTTATGTACGGCATCTACCACAGTGTTAAAGACATATGGAGGATATTACCTGTAACATGCATTATATATATTTTTTTTTTATCCTTACGCAGGTCATGGAGACCAAGAATATGCTGTACCTTGTGACAGAATACGCCAAGAATGGGGAAATCTTTGGTAAGTGTTTTTTAGTATTAATGACACACCAGCCATCACTGACCAAAATACAACCCGAATTCCGGAAATGTTGGAATGTTTTTTAAATTTGAACAAAATTAAAACTAAAAGACTTTCAAATCACATGAGCCAATATTTTATTCACAATAGAACATAGATAACATAACAAATGTTTAAACGGAGAAATTTTACACTTACATCCACTAAATGAGCTCATTTCAAATTTGATGCCTGCTACAGGTCTCAAAAAAGTTGGCACGGGGGTAACAAATGGCTGAAAAAGCAAGAAATTTTGAAAAGATTCAGCTGGGAGAACATCTAGCAACTAATTAAGTTAATTGATATCAGGTCTGTAACATGATTAGCTATAAAAGGGATGTCTTAGAGAGGCAGAGTCTCTCAGAAGTCAAATTGCAAAGGCTTTGCAAATCTTCAGTGCATCCATCTACAGTGCATATCATCAAAAGATTCAGAGAACCTGGAGAAATCTCTGTGTGTAAGGGACAAGGCCGAAGACCTTTATTGGATGCCTGTGGTCTTCAGGCCCTCAGACGACACCGCATCACTGATCGGCATGATTGTGTCAATGACATTACTAAATGGGCCCAGGAATACTCCCAGAAACCACTGTCGGTAAACACAATCCGCCGTGCCATCTGCAGATGCCAACTAAATCTCTATCATGCAAAAAGGAAGCAATATGTGAACATGGTCCAGAAGCGCCGTAGTGTCCTGTGGGCCAAGGCTCATTTAAAATGGACTGTTTCAAAGTGGAAAAGTGTTCTATTGGTCAGACGAGTCCAAATTTGACATTCTTGTTGGAAATCACGGACACCGTGTCCTCCGGTCTAAAGAGGAGGCAGACCTTCAAGCATGTGATCAGCGTTCAGTTCAAAAGCCAGCATCTCTGATGGTATGGGGGTGCATAAGTGTATACGGTATGGGCAGCTTGCATGTTTTGGAAGGCACTATGAATGCTGAAAGGTATATAAAGGTTTTAGAGCAACATATGCTCCCCTCCAGACAACGTCTATTTCAGGGAAGGCCTTGTGTATTTCAGCAGGACAATGCAAAACCACATAGTGCAGCTATTACAATAGCATGGCTTCGTCGTAGAAGAGTCCGGGTGCTGAATTGGCCTCCCTGCAGTCCAGATCTTTCACCTATAGAGAAAAATACATCAAAGACGACCACAAACTCTTTAGCAGCTAGAACCTATATCAGGCAAGAATGGGACCAAATTTCAACACCAAAACTTCAGAAACTTATAACCTTGATGCCCAGATGTCTTCACACTGTTTTGAAAAGAAGAGGAGATGCTACACCATGGTAAACATGCCCCCGTTCCAACTATTTTGAGACCTGTAGCAGGCATCAAATTTAAAATCAGCTCATTTTGTGCAAAATTTTTTAAAATTTCTTAGTTTAAACATTTGTTATGTTTTCTGTGTTCTATTGTGAATGAAATATTGGCTCATGTGATTTGAAAGTCTTCATTTTATTCAAATTTAAAAAACGTCCCAACATTTCCGGAATTTGGGTTGTATTACAATTAATTTGTATGTTACTTGGTTGGTAAAAAATTATTTGTTCATATTGGGAGTTGCACGGCATATACAAAAATGTTGTGGTACCAAACATTTACAATGGTACGATATATTTCAGTACCTGAGCAGTTTGGCGTAAAGTGTGAAAGCATTGAATTGAAAATGCATTGACTATCTAATAATGAATAGTTGTTACTATAAAAACATATTAACATTCACAGTATCAGTAAATTATTGGCTGAATGTTGTATTCAAGATGGTTATAGCAAATAATTACATGAGATGATTTACAGAATTTATAATCTGTACAATTTATTTGTATGTTTTTATTTAATTGTTTTTTGCACAAAGCTGACTGTCATATTGGGATGGGCATAACTACTTAACAGTGTTGTTGCTCTTGTTCTAGATCTACCTCTTATTTCACCGAAATATCCTAATTCCACATATCACTGATATGGAGAAAGTGTGTATTCAGACTAACATCTTGGTTTCAGATGATAGTGACAAAGGTCAGGCTGAAATTAGCTCAGGCGTGACAAACACAGTCTGTGTGAATAACCATCATGGTCACAAGCAACAAATGTGTCAGTGATGATGATCATATTCTGACGGGTCAGCTGTCTGTCTTTCCGTTGCTTTGGAGTTCTGTTCTGTCTGACACATAAGTTCAAGGTCAAAGAAAATTAAAGGAATAGTTCATGCAAATCATTAATTGTCACAATTTACTCATACTCTTGTTATTCAAAGTCTGTGTGACTTTTTTCCCCAATGAATACAAAAGGAGATTTTTTTAATAAAGTACAGGTACTGGTCACCCTTTTCTTTCACAGTGAATGTGTACTAAAGTGTTAATGCTTCAAAAAGGATGCAAAAGCCCAACAAAAACAGTCCATATCTGCTATATTCAAAGTCATCTGAAGTCATATGTTCATTTGTGTGACAAATGAACTGAAATTTAGGTCATTAGGTCATTATTAGGTCATTTAGGTCATTATTTATTGTTAATCTTCTATTAAAAATGAGCTGTTAACTGTTGCTACCAGATCATTGAGTCAGTGAGTTGAACTAGATGATCTAGTTTCAGACTAGTTCTGCAAACTAGATCATCCGAATCTTTGAAAAGATCTGATTTAAAATAACATAGCCTTGTTGGAAGTGGCTCATGGTCCTTTTCCAATCCTGTTCCCTCTCTTTCCTGTCACTGCTTCTACTGCCCTATCATAGCAAAAATATCATTTTAAATGAACAGTTTGTTCATGAATCGGACATTGCTACTCCACTCATGAACATGCCAGCTAGGACAGAAATTTCCTTATTACAAAGCTATTGTAGGACTTTGGAAGACTTGGAATACAGGAGTTATATACATTACTTTTATGATATTGTATGTAGCGTACATGCACTGGTCAACTGGCCATAAATCGGAACTAGCCATTTTTGTCTCCAAACACATGACCGGCAACCATTTTTTTTAGTTTTATTTTGGCCGATCTCTATTCCGGACTTGCACAAACTGCATTGCAATTATTTCCCAAAATGTCATTTTTGTGGAAATATTACAAAGTCTGTAAACAGGACATTAACACAGGCCAGAGACATGATGGAACATGCTGAAGAAGAGAACACAGGTGCGTCAGAAGAGCAAATACTGTACCAGGTACAACAAGCTCACTGTTCGCGATGCTCAAAATGTAGGAAGAAAAATATAAATATTGAATTGGGAGTGGGGGTTTATATGAATGTATCTCTGAAGGAAAATGACTGTTTTCAGAAAAGTTTTGATGACATTTTCTTTTCCTCTTACCTCCGTATAAAGTAGTGTTTATAAGAAATCGCTGCTGGTCCATAAGCGCCACCTACTGTCAGAGAGTGGATTTGGATTTTCATTCTGTCCGTCTGCTGTTTTCGTTTTGTGCGGTTCTGTCTTATGTAGCATAATTTCAGAAATCTGAAGTCAGACCATTCTGTTTTTGCCTTAAATCTTGAAATTATACAGTCTAATTCAAATAAAAAACTGTTCATGCTACATGTGTGTAGCATCTTTCTTTAATTTCAAATGGCTACAGATATTTTTTTTAGTTTAAGGCCAGTTTGCCTGTTATAGAGCAAATAAACAACAAATAAATTTGCTTAAAGAAAGCAATCAGCAACCGGTATCGGAATCTGACAATTTTCTTGTAAAAAATCAGAATCTGATTCGACCATGAAAAATCATGATTGGTGCATCGCTGGTATAGTAATTGTTTTTTTTTTTTTTTTTACTATAGTGATTCACTTTTACTATATTGAAAAGAGTAGCCAGGATAATCTTTAAGAAAATTCATGCAGCAAAGAAGTCATGCGGGTTTGGAATGACATGGATGTAAATGATCACAGAATTTTTGTTGAACTATCCATTTAAAATCATTTGTTGGTAATTCTTGAAAGTGAAAGTGGTCTAAGGCCCCGTTTACGCTAGTGCATTTTTGTTTTAAAACGCATAAGTTTTGCTACATTTACGCCTGTCGTTTACACTACGCAGACGTTTTCGAACCTCGAAAACAGAGACTTTCGAAAACGCTGCAGACCCCGTTTTAGTTTGAAAACGCCGGGGTTGCGTTTCAGTGTAAACGGACCAAAACGGAGACTTTTGAAAACGATGACGTGGCTGCCCACATTCACTCTGCGTGTCTTTGACGACCGTGTAAACAATAACATGGAGACTGAACTGCAGTCTTTGCTGGCTTTGGTGTCATTTTTAGCAGCCATTGTGCAGTTAAACTCAGCATTTTCAACTCAGCCTACATGCGCAAGAGGTAACTGTTTACACTTGTACGCACATGCCCAGTTTGCATGAACGGTCATGTGACATGCGTTTTCAGCCGTGCAGTGTAGACGGAGATCGTTTCTGAAACTGCAGACTACATCACTTCCACTGACCGATCCCTTTGACTTTGTAGCAGCAGTTGCTGTTCACCTGTGAAAACTCACATAATCATCACACATTGTTCTTACATAACAGTGTGTCTGTTTCACAGTACACGGCAATGTGATATGCTACCAAGAAATTGTTCCTACCCTGAGGATTCAGGTTTTTTTTCTACGTGCATTTTTATTTATTTATTTATTTTTATTTTTTTAATGCATTTTAAGGGAAATATCTGTAATATATAGCCTGTAGAATAGCCCCACACAAAGCAAAATCCTATTGGTCCAAAATTATATTCAACATCAAATATGTTCAGTTTGGCTGTTGTTCTGCATTGTGCAGCATTTCTGCTTTCATTGTGGACAGACAAATTACTAAACACTTTTGCTTCGGATGTATTTGTTGAGTTTTGTAAACATATTTGTCATGCTAATTCTGCTCGTCCAGCCACAAGTCAGCACGCTTGTACTAGCAGATTGTTTTATTACAAGACAACAAACAGACATTTAACGTGATGCTTTTACCATCTTGCGGTTGTGGTGTACTTTATGTGGATACCATGACCCTGGTGTTGGATGTGACAACAGCGTCTCTGTTTTGAAAGAGATATAAAGAGGAATGTCGTGGCGGGGGCAAACCAAATTACTTGTTCCCACCCAAGTGTGCTACAGGGTGAGATAACAGCCAAATCTCCCATAGAGACTTAAAATGAGGTTGCCGAGGTCAAGCAAATAATAAAAATCAAAAAACAAATAAAATGATCTGTCATAGCATAGCATAAGAAATGCTTTTTGTCGAGATTACCCTATAATTACTCTCTGGTTGTACTGAGAGGCCATGTTGTCCAGCTATTGTGATTCTCGGATTGCACAATATGATTATGCAACTTACTTACAGCATGTTCCATCCCTATAAAGACTAAAAGTCTTCAGTTAACCACAAAATATGAAAGGTACTTTTTTGAATTATGTCAAATTATGACCAAGTGATGTGTGCTTGCATCACACAAAACAGAACATGATTAGTTCACACTAAACCTAAGATATCCTAACATAACACATGCACTCACTTCCATCAGACAATCTTCACAGGGATAAAAGAGAGAGGAGAGAGATAGAGCAGCATTTGGTGTTGTGAAGTGCTGGGTTCGGTCCCCCGTGGTGGAGCTTAGCAGTGCAGAAGCCCACCACGAGAGCCTGTCTGCTCCACCAGCACTGCAGATCAGAGCCGAAGCATTAGAGGGACCTGGAAACTGGGTCAACTTCGAATAAGCAGGAGCTGCAGAACGCACAGGCAAAGCAGGAGAGAGAGGGAAAGCTAAGGGACATTGATTTGAATTTTGGAAGTGGAGGGGAGAAATGTAGGCCATGCATATTTTAGAAAAATACAGAGCTGGAGAAAAGGTTCTTTTTGAACATGTCAGCTGATCAGTCTTGACACCCGTGTCTGCCCTCAGCCTCTCGATCCCTGCCGGTTACCCTCAGGCTCTATTCCTAGTCTGTCAATTTTAGGTTTTAGCATTAGTAATGGTGGTATAGGAAAATTCATAAATCCTGTCTAGATCATTTATGACACACTGGAAAGAGTGTGTTTTAAGACCAGAAAAAAATGCATTCTGTATGTTGGAAATAGTTTTGTTTATTTCACTATGTGTGCAGGAATCCATTAAGAGAAAATGACCAAAATGTACCTTGGTACTGTGTGTGTATGTGTGTGTGTGTGTGTGTGTGTGTGTGTGTGTGTGTTTTTGTGTTTTAGTAGTAGTAGTTTTTTAATACCATAGTATTTTTTTTATATATATATATTATTAATTTATTTTTTATTTAACACCATGGTATTTGTTAAAGGAACACTCCAATTTTTTTGAAAATAGGCTCATTTTCCAACTCCCCTAGAGTTAAACAGTTGAGTGTTACCGCTTTCGAATTTATTCAGCTGATCTCCGGGTCTGGCGGTACCACTTTTAGCATAGCTTAGCATAGTTCAATGGATCTGATGAGACCGTTAGCATCTCGCTCAAAAATGACCAAATGACTCTCATTCCGGCGTAATAATCAAGGAACTTTGCTGTCGTTCCATGGGTGCAGCAGGCGCAATGATATTGCGCAGCGTCTCTCACAAATGTCTCCATGGCTGCAAGGCACACTCCTTGTGCAAGCAGGGGGTCACAGCCGCTGCGTAATATCATTGCGCCTGCTGCACCCATGGTACGGCAGCAAAGTTCCTTGATTATTACGCCGGAATGAGAGTATAGTTCCTAGCCATATCAGCCTAGAAAATACCAACTTTTCATTTTCCGTCGGTCTTAGTACACAATGTAACTACAGAAGAGTCAAGTTTTAAATAGGAAAAATATCGAAACTCTTTGGTCATTTTTGAGCGAGATGCTAACGGTCTAAGATTCAATGAACTATGCTAAGCTATGCTAAAAGTGGTACCGTCAGACCCGGAGATCGCCTGAATGGATTCGAAAACGGTAAAACTCAACTGTTTAACTCTAGGGGAGTTGGAAAATGAGCCTATTTTCAAAAAAAGTAGAGTGTTCCTTTAAAGTATTATTCTTTGATTTTAACATTTTTTTAAAAAAAAATTCTGTACATTTTTTTTTTTTCATTAATTGAGAGACTCTTTGAAATCTTTTTTTAATATATAGATATTTTTTAAAGCTGCTGTCCATAACTTTTTTTTTTAGTTAAAAATTATCCAAAATCAATTTTTGAGCATGTACATAACCAGCCAGTGTTCAAAACTATCTCTTTACCTTACCTTACCTTACTGATTCACAACGGTAAGCTTGTAATAATGTTTTCTAATTTGGGTGGTACTGGTGGGTTTTCGCGGGAAATTCGAGCATATCGCCGTTTGTCTTTGCGTCATGGCGTCACGTCTGTTGTTTACATAAAGAACAAGTCCCAGCTAGTAGGCTATATCGCATGTGTGGATGGCGGATCATTTATAGCCTTTTCTCACAGCAGCTGCAATAATTTAAACTTACTGTTTTGATGGAGGATTGTATGGTATGACAAATTAACATTAGTGATTAGACTGTACAGAAATTGATTTCTACAGGTAACGCTAATACACACTAAATACATAGTCACGCAATGCTGATGTTGTTAACATTAACAATTTGAGAACAAAGTATTACAATAATAATAATTTGCACGGTTTGACGTGAAATGAGCCAAGCGATCATTAGATTTAATCACCATTGGCAGCGCGATTTATTGTAATGCTTTTTATTTTCTCAGATAGTCAGAACAAAAGTGGCAGACATGTTACTTACTTGTTAGATGACATTAATGACATTTTCTGGTGAAAATTCTTATTTTGATCATACTTCCAAGACGTTGAACTGTTGAGATGTTGACTGACAGCAAACATTAGATTCATCCACGCTGAGGAGCCGTGCCAAGACACAATGCTCGTAAAGATAAAAAATCCACAAACAACTGCGATTGCAGGTTTCAAACAGAGATGGCGACATAGAGGCAAAATTACGGACTGCAGCTTTAAATATTAAAAAAAAGTCACACAGCAAGGTAATGATGGTGAAAAGCCTAAAATAAATGGTAATCCAAGTAAAGAAGAATTAGAAAATTTCATGGTATTCTTTAGAGTTATTCTTTGATTTTTTTTTTTTAGATTTTTTTTTATTATATATATATATATATATATATATATATATGTGCAGACTATATGAAATATGTCATTCATTAAACATATTCCATTTTTATTATTATTAAAAACATTTTACATGTTATATTTCAGTGAATTAAAGATGGTGTTGAACCTAAAATACCATATCTGTATGTGACAAAACTGCCAGGGCAAGGTTCAGCTAGTTCATGTTTTAAAACCCCTAATATACAAGCCCTTCAGATAATGCATCTTGCTGGGAAGATGAAATGCTTTTTCTCCTCTTTGTGTGCCTCTTTAAGGCAGTCAGTCAGTCCATGCAACTGTGGTGTGGCTGCCGCTCTGGTTTGAAAGGGTCAGTGGAGAGGAACTTCAGTTGTACTACTTATAAAGTGGAAGCAACTTTTATTAGGTCAGCTGGCCAGCTCAGGCTTTTTCAGGTCTATCTTGTTCATGCTCACATGGCTAATCAGAAGAAGAGAAGTTTTAGAGGCTTAATGTACCTGGTATGCTGGCACCAGACTGATATTTTGTTCTGTTGGCCAAAGTCCACAGTCTGTGCTTTAGCAGGGTTGATTACAGCGGGTTGAGGGGTATAGAGCAGAGTGTATGTACATCTTATCTCTGAGTAGATTCCCACCGGCCAGTTGACACAAATATGAGACATTCCTATGTCAGGTGTGTTTTTTGATTAGCAACATACTCCTAAAAAGGTTTCAAAAATGGAGCACAATTTCAGAATGTTGCATCTGTTATCTA